>NC_047047.1:27827292-28127292 GCF_011762595.2 Tursiops truncatus
ATTTTATTGGCATGTAGTTACTTGTAGTAATCTCTCATGATCTTTTGTATTTCTGCAGTGTCAGTTGTTACTTCTCCTTTTTCATTTCTAATTCTATTGATTTGAGTCTTCTCCCTGTTTTTCTTGATGAGTCTGGCTAATGGTTTATCAATTTTGTTTATCTTCTCAAAGAACCTGCTTTTAGTTTTATTGATCTTTGCTATTGTTTCCTTCATTTCTTTTTCATTTATTTCTGATCTGATCTTTAAGATTTCTTTCCTTCTGCTAACTTTGGCGTTTTTTTGTTGTTTCTCTAATTGCTTTAGCTGTAAGGTTAGGTTGTTTATTTGAGATGTTTCTTGTTTCCTAAGGTAGGCTTGTATAGCTCTTAACTTCCCTCTTAGAACTGCTTTTCCTGCATCCCATAACTTTTGGCTCGTCCTGCTTTCATTGTCATTTGTTTCTAGGTATTTTTTTTATTTTCTCTTTGATTTCTTCAGTCATCTCTTGGTTATTAAGTAGTGTGTTGTTTAGCCTCCATGTGTTTGTATTTCTTACAGATTTTTTCCTGTAATTGATATCTAGTCTCATAGCGTTGTGGTCAGAAAAGATAGGTGATACGATTTCAGTTTTCTTAAATTTACCAAGGCTTGATTTGTGACCCAAGATATGATCTATCCTGGAGAATGTTCCATGAGCACTTGAGAAGAAAGTGTATTCTGTTGCTTTTGGATGGAGTGTCCTATAAATATCAAGTCCATCTTGTTTAATGTATCATTTAAGGTTTGTGTTTCTTTATTTATTTTCATTTTGGATGATCTGTCCAGTGGCGAAAGTGGGATATTAAAGTCCCCTACTATTATTGTGCTACTGTCGATTTCCCCTTTTATGGCTGTTAGCATTATGTATTGAGGTGCTCCTCTTTGAGTGAATAAATATTTACAATTGTTATATGTTCTTCTTGGATTGATACCTTGATCATTATGTAGTTTCCTTCTTTGTCTCTTCTAATAGTCTTTATTCTAAAGTCTGTTTTATCTGATATGAGAATTGCTACTCCAGCTTTCTTTTGATTTCCATTTGCATGGAATATCTTTTTCTGTCCCCTCACTTTAAGTCTGTGTGTGTCCTTAGGTCTGAAGTGGTCCTGTTATGGACAGCATATATATGGGTCTTGTTTTTGTATCCATTCAGCCAGTCTATGTCTTTTGGTTGGAGCATTTCATCCATTTACATTTAAGGTAATTATTGATTTGTATGTTCCTATTACCATTTTCTTAATTGTTTGGGGTTTGTTATTGCAGGCCTTTTCCTTCTCTTGTGTTTCCTGCCTAGAGAAGTTCCTTTAGCATTTGTTGTAAAGCTGGTTTGGTGGTGCTGAGATCTATTAGCTTTTGCTTGTCTGTAAAGCTTTTGATTTCCCCATCAAATCTGAATGAGATCCTTGCTGGGTAGAGTAATCTTGGTTGTAGGTTTTTCCCTTTCATCAGTTTAAATACGTCCTGCCAGTCCCTTCTGGATTGCAGAGTTTCTGCTGAAAGATCAGCTGTTAACCTTATGGGGAATCCCTTGGATGTCATTTGTTGCTTTTCCCTTGCTGCTTTTAATATTTTTTCTTTGTATTTAATTTTTGATAGTTTGATTAATATGTGTCTTGGCGTGTTTCTCCTTGGGTGTATCCTGTATGGGACTCTCTGTACTTCCTGGACTTGATTAACTGTTTCCTATCCCATATTAGGGAAGTTTTCAACTATAATCCCTTCAAATAGTTTCTCAGTCCCTTTCTTTTTCTCTTCTTCTGGGACCCCTATAATTTGAATATTGGTGCATTTCATGTTGTCCCAGAGGTCTCTGAGACTGTTCTGAATGGTGTTCATTCTTTTTTCTTTTTTCTTCTCTGCGATAGTTATTTCCACTGTTTTATGGTCCAGGTCACCTATGTGTTCTTCTGCCTCAGTTATTCTGCTGTTGATTCATTCTAGTGAATTTTCAATATCATTTATTATGTTTTTCATCATTGTTTGTTTGGTCTTTAGTTCTTCTAGTTCCTTGTTAAACGTTTCTTGTATTTTCTCCATTCTGTTTCCAAGATTTTGGATCATCTTTACTATCATTACTCTCAGTTCTTTTTCAGGTAGACTGCCTATTTCCTCTTCATTTGTTTGTTCTGGTGGTTTTTTACCTTGCTCCTTCATTTGCTATGTGTTCCTGTGTCTTCTCATTTTGCTTAACATACTGCTCTTGGGGTCTCATTTCTGAAGGCTGCAGGTTTGTAGTTCCCCTTGTTTTTGGTGTTTGCCCCCAGTTGGTAAAGCTGGTTCAGTGGGGTGTGTAGGCTTCCTGGTGGAGGGGACTGGTACCTGTGTTTTGGTGGATGAGGCTGGATTTGTCTTTCTGGTGGGCCGGACCACGTCTGGTGATGTGTTTTGGGGTATGTGTTATCTTATTATGATTTTAGGCAGCCTCTCTGCTAATGGGTGGGGTTGTGTTCCTGTCTTGCTAGTTTTTTGGCATAGGGTGTCCAGCAGTGTAGCTTGCTGGTGGTTGGATCTGGGTCTTAGCATTGAAATGGAGATCTCTGGTAAAGCTTTTGCCGTTTGATATTACATGGAGCCGAGAGGTCTCTGGTAGTCCAATGTCGTGAACTCGGCTCTTCCACCTCAGAGGCACAGGCCTGACACCCGGCTGGAGCACCAAGACCCTGTGAGCCACATGGCTCAGAAGAAAAGGGAGAAAATAAGAAAAAAATAAAGAAAAAAATAAAATAAAGTTATTAAAATGAAAATTATTAAAAATAAAAACAATTTTAAAGTAATAAAAAAAAGAATGAAAGAAGAGTGCAACCAAACGAGAAAATAATCCACCAGTGATAACAAACACTAAAAACGATACTAAAAAAACACAAAAAACCAAAAACACCAGACAGAACCCTAGGACAAATGGTAAAAGCAAAGCTATACAGAGAAAGTCACACGAAGTCTGCAGCCTCTATGTTGGGATGATATTCCAGAGATGCAGGGTACATCAAGTTGATTGTGAAGATTTAATCTGTTCCTCCTGAGGCTCCTGGGAGAAATTTCCCTTTCTCTTCTTTGTTTGCACAGCTCCTGGTGTTCAGCTTTGGATTTGGCCCGCCTGTGCGTGTAGGTCACCTGAGGGCGTCTGTTCTTTGCCCAGACAGGATGGGGTTAATGCAGCAGCTGATTAGGGGGCTGTGGCACAGTCAGGCCAGGGGGAGGGAGGGGTACGGAATGCGGTGCGAGCCTGCAACAGCAGAGCCCAGCGTGATGTAGCACCAGCCTGAGGCATGCTGTGTTTTCTCCCAGGGAAGTTGTCCTTGGATCATGGGACTCTGGCAGTGGCGGGCTGGACAGGCTCCCGGGAGGGGAGGTGTGAATAGTGACCTGTGCTTGCACACAGGATTCTTGATGGCTGCAGGAGCAGCCTTATTAGCATTTCTTGCCTGTCTGGTGTCTGCTCTGATAGCCATGGCTCATGCCCGTCTCTGGAGCTTGTTTAGGCGGTGCTCTGACTTGCCTCTCCTCATGCACCCCGAAACAATTGTCTCTTGCCTCTTAGGCAGGTCCCAACTTTTTCCCAGACTCCCTCCCAGTTAGCTGTGGCGCACTAGCCCCCTTCAGGCTGTGTTCACACAGCCAACCCCAGTCCTCTCCCTGGGATCTGACCTCTGAAGCCGAGCCTCAGCTCCCAGCCCCCACCCGTCCCGGCGGCTGAGCAGGCAAGCCTCTCAGCCTGGTGAGTGCTGGTCGGCACCGATCATCTTTCCGGGAATCTCTCCACTCTGCCCTCTGCACCCCTGTTGCTGCGCTCTCCTCCGTGGCTCTGATGCTTCCCCCCCGCCAGCCCCCATCTCTGCCAGTGAAGGGGCTCCCTAGTGCATGGAAACTTTTCCTCCTTCACAACCTCCTGCCAGAGGTGCAGGTTCTTTCCCTATTCTTTTGTTTCTGTTTTTTCTTCCTTTTTTTGCCCTACCCAGGTACATGGGGAGTTTCTTGCCTTTTCAGAAATCTGAGGTCTTCTGCCAGCATTCAGTAGGTGTTCTCTAGGAGTTGTTCCACATGTAGATGTGTGGAGGATGGTGATCTCCACGTCTTACTCCTCTGCTATCTTGAAGGTCTCTCTGCAAACCTAAGTGTTTCTTAACTTAGTACTAATATACTTTAGATATATTAAAGTCTGAAAATTTACAATACTCATTGATAAATAAGGCTGATAATTCACGACGTTGTCCAAATTGGAATAAATTTTCTCTACATTTAGAGCTGGTAGAATGGATTGAGAAATCCACCTGTTGAGTGATGTGTGTTTTGCTGTCATCAACAGAGCAAACCTTAAAAGTCAAAAGACAGTTTATCCCTTTTCCATGGTATGCCTTCTGGATTGAAAATACAATCCTGAATTGATGAATAGATTGGTTGTTCACCCCTCTACTGCATGGATTCTCCTTTTTCGTGCTACCAGAATGTGGGATGAGGGAACCCTCTTACACTGTTGGTGGGAATGTACATTGTTTCAGCCACTCTGGAAAACAGTGTGGAGGTTCCTCAAAAAAATAAAAATAGAACTACCATATGAACCAGAATTCCACTTCTGGGCATTTATCCAAAGAAAATAAAAACATTAACTCGAAAAGATAAATGCATCCCCATGTTGCAGTATTATCTACAATAGCCAAGATATGGAAACAACCTAAATATCCATCAGTAGATGAATGGATAAAGATGTGGTACATATATGCACAATGGAATATTATTCAGTCATATAAAGATTTCAAATAAGAGATCTTTCTATTTGTGACAACGTGAGTAGACCTTGAGGTCATTATACTAAGTGAAATAAGTCAGACAGGGAAAGACGGACACTCTGTTGTAACTCACTTATATGTGGAATCTAAATAAATGAACAAAACCCATCTGGACCCATAGTTACAGAGAACAGATTGGTGGTTGCCAGAGGCAGGGAGTAGGGGTTGGAGGAATTGGATGAAGGTGGTCAAAAGGTACAAACTTTGTTATAAAATAAATAAGTCCTGGGGATGGAATGTACAGCATGGTGACTATAGTTAATAATACTGTATTATATATTTGCAACTTGCTAAGAAAGCAGATCTTAAAAGTTCTCATTACAAGAAAAAAGTATTTATAACTACATGGTGATAGATGTTAACTAGAGTTATTTTGGTGATCATTTTGCAGTATACACAAATATTGAATCATTAAGTTGTACATCTGAAACTAATATAATGTTATGTCAATTATGCCTCAAATATTTTAAAAAAGCACAAAAATTTGAAAAATGTGGCACTAGATAGACCATGAAAAGAATAATTGTTTATAGTGTGTGAAGTGAAATAAGAAAGAAGAGTGTTGCTTTGTTCGGCCTCAGCTAGGAACATGTGCATCGGGCAACGCAAAATTTTCCCCACGCTGTGTACGTCCTTGAATGACTATGAAAGTGCCACGAGTATTGATTTTGAGGCTACACATAAATTTTAGCAGGTAGGCAAATTTGCAAATTAGGAAACCATGGGTAATAATCAACTGTATTTTCTTCTGATTCCTCTCTCATTAAATGACGCCACCAACCAAACTAGTTAACTAGGTTAGAAACCTCACATCAGCCTTCTTTCCTTCATGTCCTTTACCACATATATCCAATTGGCTTATGCCTCCTAAATATATATCAGATTCTGACTGATCTTTTTGTAGCTAATTTCTCCTTCCTTTATTCTACTCACTATATTACAACTTCCAGGTGTCTAAACCTAGAGTTGAAGTCCAAATATCTTAACACGATTTACAAAGTCCTCCAGCCTCGTCTCTTGTCATCCCTCTCCTTTACACCCTGAAGTTCCAGCCATGAAGAACTTCTTTCAATTCATGGGAAATGTGATACCTTTTTTCTTTGAACTTCTCTGTGTCTACAAGGAACACTTTTTTTTTTCTTTCTGTTTACCTGGCTTATTCTTCTGAGTCATTCTTCAATTATGAGTATAAATGTCATTTTTTTCCTGAGAATCTTTCTCTAACATTCCTCCCACCCCCTAGGTGCACGTGCGCACACGCATACACACACACACTCAGACATACATCCCACTTCAATACATAGGATTCTAATATAATTTTAATAGGATTTTATATAATTGCTTGTTTAATTTCTAGTCTTCCACCATAGACTATAAATTCAATGAGGAGATTCTCAGTGTCTATCACATGGTGAGCACTTTATAAACACTGTGACTAATTTTTCTGTGACATTGTATTAGTTCATTAATTATTATACAGCCTTTGTAGCACTGTCATACTAATGACATAAAATGAAAAACAGAACAACTTTTGCTTGCCTGCCGATTGTTTTATATCTATTTGTTTATACCTTCAGTAGCTTTTGAGGTGGCTTTTTTGGTTTGTGTTTTGTTTTTTCATTTGAGTGATTAAAGGAGCTTGAGACTGAAGTGGCAGAACTCTATAGTTCACTGTCTGTTGACTTATTTGTGAATAGACAGGCACTTCATCATTTACTCAACTGGATTGGTCAGACCTCTATTTCTCAAATTTCTCCAATAAGCATTGAGTTGACAAAATTGGCAAAGGAAATAGAATAATCAGAGGTGAATTTATTTAGCACCCACTAGGGAAAATCTAGCTCATTTTTGTAAATGGGGAAGCCAGACCTATTAGATAAATTGGTTTTTTCTTATGTTTTAATTTTATTGAAAAAGCAAAATGTATATACTTTAGAATTAAGTAGAGGTTCATGATTTGGTTTTTATATAGAATTTCATCTTGTTTATTTTCTACCATTTACAACAAATAATTAAGTTAATATAGTGTGTTCTAATTAGAAGGCTTTCCCTAAATTCTCAGCTAAGTGTATCTTGGCTAGAAAGCATGTTGAAAGTGTAACGTCACACTAAAATAATAAAGGGCCTTTAGGGCTGTTAACCTTAAAATGAAAAGCCATTCAGTGTGTATAGAATGTAATTGACATTTAATAATACCTCTATGCTGTGAAATGGTGACAAGTGGGGAACAGCTTTAACAAACCAAGAGGCAGTTTCCACTTTTTATTTCTTAAATAGAATTATTTGCTACCTCACTAACTTATAGACTAAGAAAGCCTTGAAATAGCTGTCTTAATGTTTGTTTTCATTTTTTAGGCAGAAAAATTCAGATGTGTACAGTTATAATAACTTTAGTGTTTTAAAACCTTTGTTTTTAAGCTACCCCAGGGGTCATCAAACCGTGACTTATGGGCCAAATCCAGCCTATTGCCTGTTTCTGTATGACCTGGGTGAACTTTTACATTTTTAAATGGTTGGTATTCATTAAAAAAATCATAAGAGGAGTAATGTTTCATGACAGGTGAAAATGATACGAAATTCTAATTTCAGTTTTCACAAATCAGGTTTTATTGGAACACAGCCACACTCATTTATGAGTTGTCTATGGCTGCTTTTGCACTACAGCAGCAGAGTTGAGTAGTAGCATCAGAGACTGGATGGCTCGCCAAAGCCTATTTACTGTCCTGCCCATTATGGAAAACATTTGCCCACGCCTGAGCTACACTATTGAGGCTGCATGATTTAGTACCTTAAACAGTTTTCCTGGTTTAGGGATCTAACAAAGAAGTCATATTGAGTAAAATTCTTCAGACTTTTGGGAAGGTGAAGAAAACTGAACCAGGTATTTCATGGAGTTTATGTTCACATGGGCTGGGCTTTCTGTTTCATCACTGATTTCATCTTATTTATGTTTTAAATAAGTACTTGCATAGTGGTTATTATTTATCAGGTACTATTCTAAAAGCTTTATAACTCTTCTAAATCCTTATTACAACCATGTGAGTTTGGCATCTCTACAAATGAGTAAACCATAGCACATCTATTAGTGAAAGGTAAAGAGTTAAATACTGGAAGTTAAAATAATGAAAGGGAAGCTATATAGCTAGTCATATGAGTTATACAGCTAGTAAGGGGCAGAGCCATGGTTTGAATAAAATCATTTGGTTCTAAAATCAGTACTCTTAACCACTGTGTAATGCTGTCTTTCCCTTTCTACTCTTGTTTATTTAGAAAAGTCTTGGGTTGAGAGTAGAGTTTAATAATGGGAAGCATCATGTTTTAAAAGCTTTGAGCTTATATCAGTTTCTTACGGCTGCTATAATCAAGTAGCACAAACTGGGTGGCTTAAAATAAGAGAAATTTGTTCTGTCACGGTTTTGGAGACTAGAAATCCAAAATGAGGATGACAGAAGGCCATCCTCCCTCTCAGATTCTGGGTAGAATCTTTCCTTGCCTTTCTGTAGCTTCTGGTGGTGGCCAGCAGTCCTTGGTGTTCCCTGGCTTGCAGCTGCATCAGTCCCATCTCTGCTTGTGGCACCATATGGTGTTCTCCCTGTGTTTCTGCCTTCATATAGCATTTTCCTCTTCTTATGAAGACACCAGTTATATTGGATTAAGGCTCACCCTACTGTAGTATGACTGCATCTTAATTTAACTAATTACATCTGTAATGACCCTATTTCTAAATAGGTTCATGTTGTGAGGTCCTGGGAAGGACATGAATTTTGAGAGGACACTATTCAACCCTAGTTATAGAGCTCATGAGTTAGCTTTTGTTCTCTAGAGCACCTTTCAGTTTAAGCCCAGAAACCCTAAATGAAAAGTAGAAACTGTGTGCTAAGACTTTTCAGGGCTTTGTTTCTTCCTTTTTGGTATTAATCCTGTGCTAGATTATATTCTGTCTGAGAAGACTGACTTAATGTTCTCAGCTCCTGCCTTTTTCCTGCCTCCCTTTGGCCTTTTGGTCATGATTTATTTGAGACTAGTTTTTATTCTGGAATGTTCTGTGAGGTTTTTTTTTTTAAGAACCATTTTCTAAACTGTTGTTATAACCTATGAGAATGTTGGTTTGTCTTTCTTGTGAATTTGTGATAATTGATTCAGAAACCAGCTTTGGTGTGTTGGAGGCTGAGTTCTGGTAGTTTCCTCTTAAGAATTTTTTGTATCGATCTCTATTGGTATTTGTAAGTAAGGTTCAATAAGTTATTTTTATTTTTCCGAAGATTATCAGTGTTAAAGTAGCAGATTTTGAGAAATGTGGGGCTGCCTCAATTCCTGACCTGGGAATTTCCCATAAAATACTAGAGTAATTGGTCCAAATGTATCAACCCATTTCCTTTTGTTTGTTTAACAGGGTGCCCGGGAAACGTTTGAGAACTACTACCGAAAACAGAGGCGAAAACAGGCTCGTTTGGTGCTCCAGCCTCCTTCTAACATGGTAGGATCACCACCTTTACTTTTCTCCCTTTTTCACTTTTCTTCTCTGGTATCTTTTAATTATTTTCCATTTGGGCTTCCCCCCACCTCCACCCCAAACTGTCACTCTGGGACCACTGGATGTGACTTGCATTAAGAAAGTAGCAACTAACATCTGTTGCTTGCTATGTGTCAGGCATTGTTCTAAGTACTAGATATGTATTATCTCATTTCATCCTCACTGTAATCCTATAAGGTAGGTACTATTATTATATTTACTTTATAGTCTTTGGAATTGAGCCTTAAGAAATTAATTAGCTGATTTTAACTGTCTTAATGTGTCAAAACAGAAACAATAACTTTTTTCTCTTTGCTTTGTTGCAGCATGAAACTTTAGATGGCTACAGGAAGTATTTTAATCAAATTGTAGGGTGGGTATGTGTGTGTGTGTTTTAAATTTATACACTTTCAATTGTTTATACACTTTTTGTGAGACTTGGAAAAGTATATCGTGTTCTTTGGGAAATTTTTTTTCTTTTCTAAATTCTTAAGACAAGATTTGTTTTGAATATCTGATGATTTTAAAGGAATGTCTATTCGTTTCATAGAATTATGTTGGGGAACATAATTCTATATTGTTGAGGAATCCTTTTTATGGATAAAGGGAGAAAAATATTGAATTGTAGTCATTATATGTGATGTTCTGTTTTTTCATTATTGTTAAGAGGGAACCAAATAATCAGCAAAAGTTGGCAAGTTGTTTTCTAAAAGGGCCAAATAGTAAAGTATTTTAGGCTCAGCAGGCCATACGGTTTCTGTTAGAACTATTCAGCTTTGTTGTGGTACGAAAGCAGCTATAGACAATATGTAAATGAAAGACAATGGCTGTGTTCCAATAAAACACTGTTTATAAAAACAAGCAGTGGGCCAGATTTGTTCCATGGACTGTATAGTTTGCCATCCTCATCTGGAGTATATATACTAGTATGGAATTGCAGTTCCCAAATAAACATCCCAAATATAGACAGCTTATTCTAATTGCAAAATAGTGACTTTGCAGTTAAAAAGAAGGGAAATAAGTTGGATTGTTCCATGAAATTTCTTTTTTTTCCAAGTTTAGATTGTTGCAATGTAATTGATACCTTTGATTAAAATGTATCATAACAATTCCCTATTTAAAGAATTGTTTTAATTTGTATGAATATTTAGGCAAGAAAGCTGAAGATACATTTTAGATGCATAAAAATTAAGAAGCCACAGAAGAATGTTAAAAAATACGTGTGTATTTTTTTTTTTACCTTTGTAAGATATCTTTTCAGCACTTTGATGAGAAAGTTTATATAAGCGGAATTATTTTGGTATTTTGTGTGTTGGATTCTTAAAAAAATGCGTGCTTTAACTTTCATTATCTCTTTAGATTCTATTCGTTTTTTAAAATGTATTAATGGGCTGTTGATTTTAATGTAGTGAAATTAGCCTTCTTTACCTATAAACATTTTTCTTCTTCCCTTTAAAATTTCTAGATACCATGATTAACATTTAATAGGAATGTAACTCCAATTTCTAAAGAAGTGGTTAAGATGATATCATGATCAGAGGTATAATTCCAAGTCTAAGAAATCTGATTTTGTTTGTGATACCAAACGGCTTTCTTTAAGAAAAAATGACTAGTATTAACTTCCAATTTGATGACAACTCTTAATGTTTGTCATCCCCTTATGATAGTAGTCAAACTGTAATTTCTGACAGCTGTGCTTTCTTTTTTCCTCAATCTTAGCTTTTTTGTGGTTGAAGATCACATTTTACATACAACCCAGGGTTTAGTAAATAGAGCCTACATCGATGAACTGTGGGAAATGGCACTTTCAAAAACCATCGCAGCACTCCGTACTCACTCGGTATGTAAGAAGCACGAGAGAAGTTCTTACTTCAAGCTAATTATCTATACGCTATTCAGTCTTCTACTGCTTTAAAATCATCATATGTGTATTGTTTGAAATCACCCATTTGGAGTCATCTTCTTCAAAGATGTATGGAAGTAGTCACTTCAAACTGCATGTTCTCTAACACTAAGCCCACTTTTGTGAATGCTCTTTGCAATAAGAAAACAGCAGCTAACATTTGATTGCTGTCTATGTCTCAGGCATTGTTATTATATTGTTATTGTGTACTGCATATATAATTCATCCTCACTTCATCCCTATAAGGCACGTGCTATTGTTATATTTACCCTATAGCCTGGGGAACTGAACCTCAGAGAGGTTAGGTAACCAGCCTGATGTCACCCAGTAAGTGGTGGAGCTTGGATTCAAACCGCGACTGTGTGACTGCAGAGCCCATGTTCTTAGCCACTACTCCATATTGCCTTCGTAATGCCTATTAATACTGATTTGGAGTTCACAGATTTATTCTTACTCTACAACATTTCAGTAAGTTGCTTACTTATGAGTTCCCATGATCTATTGATATATTTTATGATAGCATCAATTGTTGATGATAATCTACTTTATTACAAGCAGAGAATGCTGGCTCTGAATTATTCATTCATTCAATATTTCTTAAACAAGGATTACATGTTGGCAATGGGAATACAAGAATGAATAAGAATAAAGTCTTTGCTCTCAGAGAGTTATATTTTAATTGGGGAGATTCCCAATAAACAAATAAATAGGAATATCAGACAGTGATAATACAATGTAGACAATTAAAATAGAGTGATAGATTAGGGCAACAAGGTGCCTGCTTTTGACTGGTTGATCTGAAGTGGCATTCTGAGATCTAAATATCAAGGAGTAACTATTTGTGTAAAGATCAATTAAAAGATCATTCCAGGTGAAAGGAACAGTAGTACAAGGACTTTGAGGTACTTTTATGTCTGAAGTGTTTGAGGAATAATAGTGAGGAGTTAATAATAGAAGATAATTTGGTATTTAAAAAATTTCAAGAATAGTATACATCTAGTTATGCTAGCCAGAAACTTAAAAGTCATTCATAACCCTTCAACTCTCTTTATCTAGTCATTAGCAAGTGTTCTAGAGTAAATACCATGTGTAAAATCTATAATTGAAGGGATTGTAGCCATTTTAGGAAACTGAAAGATGTCCCGAGTGGTTAGAACATAAACATAGAAAGCTAGGCAACTAAGGTAGGAAGTGAGAATAAAGAAGTAGGTAGGTGTCATATTATTTAGGACCTGTTTGACCCTTTAAGCAGTGGGTTGAGTGAGTATGTGTGTGTTGGGGGCAGGAGTAGGGTAAATTGGAGTGAGAAAGTCAGATTTCTATTTTTAAAAGATTGTTCTGGCTAAATTACAGATGAGGGTTGAGAATGGATGTGGGGAAAACAGTTAGTAGGCTAGTCTAGTATTCCAGACAAGAGATGATGATTGCTGAACCAAGGTGATAGTAGATATAGAGAGATGTGGATGAGTTTGAGAGATTTTTAGGAAGTAAGATTAATTATACTTTCTGATGGTTTAATATACAAGAGGTAAGGTAGAAAGAAGTATCAAGCTAATGCCTAGGTTTATAGTTTCCTTCCTTGGATGATAGTGTTGGTTTTGATGGTTTGGAGTGGGGAAGTCGTAAGTTATCTTTGGCTGTGATTACTTTGAGATACTTTTTGTGCTGTTCAAGCAGTAGGTTCTAGGAGATTGATTAACGTATGAGTTTGAAACCAAAGAGGGTATGTCGTTATTGAATGTGTTGCAAATATTTTTCTCCTTTTATTTTTGTTGGTGGTTTCTTCTTTAGTATTTAAAATGTTAAATGTTTATGTATCTAATTATATTTATCTTATTTTAAAATGTCTCCCATTGCTTATTTGTGTCCAAGGACTTGACCTGACATTTTTACCATTAATATGCTTGTGTCATAATAAAGTCTGGAAAAATTAAAAAATATTTTTTAAAAGTTCTGCCTGTTCTGAGACTAAAAAACAGTCTCAACTATTTCATGGCTTGATTGTTACACATTTATATAGTTACTACCACCTATTCTTATTGTCATTTAGAGTATGATTAAAGATCTCGTTTTATTTTTTCTTGCAATAGTATATCCATTGTCCTAGGATCATTTTTTTTTTTTTTTTTTTTTTTTTTTTTGCGCGGTACGCGGGCCTCTCACTGTTGTGGCCTCTCCCGCTGCAGAGCACAGGCTCCGGACGCGCAGGCTCAGCGGCCATGGCTCACGGGCCCAGCCGATCCGCGGCATGTGGGATCTTCCCAGACCGGGTCACGAACCCGTGTCCCCTGCATTGGCAGGCGGACTCTCAACCACTGCGCCACCAGGGAAGCCCCTAGGATCATTTTTTAAATGCTTTACTTTCCTCCATTGCATGGTGTGCTCTTACATAATAAAGTTATACAAAGATAACATGGTTATTAAAAGATAGTTAGGAAATATTGATTATTAATAGTAACGAGTTTGGCCATGATCCCTGGCATGATTATTATTAGCTTTCTTATATGTAAATTTCAAGACCCCTTTTTCTGTGAATGAATACATGATATACAATATATATTTTACGTAAAACATGCTGTATTTTTCATTTAATATCTAATGAATTTGTATTAGTTTTAATGTGCATTTGTATAATAGTCCATTTTTAGGAATGCACCATTTTAAAAAATTAATTCACTTGATATACTTTTTTAAAAAGTTTTTTTAAGCTGTTATAAACATTGAAGTAAATATTTTTATTAACATATCCTTGCACATTAATTATACTTAGGATAAATTCTTAGATGTGAATTTAGTGAGTTAAAGGATCTGTATATTTCTGAGGCTCTGGATGTGTATTGCTAATTTGCTATACAAAAAGATTGAACCATTTAGCATCACTAAGCATCATCTGTTAGAATTCCTATTTCCCTATTCCTTTTATTCCGCAGAAAGTTACGTTTAAAAACAATAAGTCATTCTCAATATAATAATAATGTCAGAAATTAATTTAATGGTTTTCTTTAATACTGATATTAAAAATCTCTTCACACCTTTTTAGTTATTTGTATATCTTCTTAGAATTTCCTGTTCCTATGCATTGCCTTTATTTTGTATTTTAATCGTTTTATTTTATATTTATTAGTAACACATGGATGTTAATGTTTAACATTAACCTTAATCTGAATGTTAATCTCTAGTCTGATGTATAGGTTGTAAATATTTCCTTAGTTTCATGTGTTTCTAACCTTTGA
Organism: Tursiops truncatus; assembly: GCF_011762595.2. Taxonomy (NCBI): domain Eukaryota; kingdom Metazoa; phylum Chordata; class Mammalia; order Artiodactyla; family Delphinidae; genus Tursiops; species Tursiops truncatus. Next base: position 27,841,746 of record NC_047047.1, read on the forward strand.
TTTTCTTTTCCATGGCTTTACAGAAGTTTAAAATTTTTAATGGAGTTAAATTTATTGATCTTTAACCTTACTATTTATGTCTTCCTTATTCCAAATAAATGTAATTATTTGCCTATGTTTAGTTTTAGTATTTCTGTAGTTACTTGTTTAACATATAATTCATAAACTAAAAGTTTATTTTAGTGTTGTGTGTGAGGTTGGACTTTATTTTGAAAATGACTCATCACCTCCAATAACATTATTGTGATAATCTGTTGTTTTATTCAGCTCAGGTTACCATAATGAAATATATAGATTGGGTAGCTTAAACAACAGAAATTTATTTTCTCACAGTTCCAGAAGCTGAAAGTCTGACATCAAGGTGCCATCATGGTTTCTGGTAAGGACCCTCCTGGGTTTCAGATGATCACATTCTCATTGTGTTCTCACATGGCCCTTCCTCAGCATGTATTCTAGTGTCTTCTCCTTTTATAAGGACACCAATCCCATCAGATTAGGACCTTACCCATATGACTTCATTTGACTTTAATTATCTCTCCAAGGCCTCTTCTCCAAACAAGGCTACACTGGCACTAGGGCTTCAAAATAGAATTTCGGGGGGAATGCAGCATTCAGTTCATAAATGTCTGTCCTTTCCCAACCTATTTTGAAGGCCACATTTATCATAATATGTTATATAAATACTAAGATCTGTTTCTAGGCTCTGATTGCTGCCTGCCCCCTTCCTTCTCTCTATATGTCTTGAACCAGTACAACATTGTTTTGATTATTACATCTGATATAGTATGCTTTAATTTCTTATATGACATATATGTCCTATAAAATCCTCTTTTTAAAATATACTATTTACCTCCTTATTATTCTTCTAGGTTAATTTGAGAATCACTTTGTCACATCCCTTGCACCTCTTACCTCCCCCTAAAACTGACCTATAGTGTTAGTATGCAGTAAATCTGCAAATTTAAATGGAGGTAATTGACATATTTCAACATCTGGTATTTTTCAACAGGAATATATGTATTTTTCTCACTTATTTGCTTTTTTTTTTTTTTTTTGCGGTACGCGGGCCTCTTACTGTTGTGGCCTCTCCCGTTGTGGAGCACAGGCTCCGGACGCGCAGGCTCAGCAGCCATGGCTCATGGGCCCAGCCGCTCCGCGGCATGTGGGATCTTCCTGGACCGGGGCACGAACCCGTGTCCCATGCATCAGCAGGTGGACTCTCAACCACTGCGCCACCAGGGAAGCCCTGCTTTTATATCTTTTGGTAAAATATTTTATGTGCTCCCTATCTAAGTCCTATTTTTGGTATTTTATGGTTTATTTCAGGTAGTATTTTGAGGAAGGTTTGTTTCTGATTCATATTTATTAACTAGTATTACTGTCATTCTGTGGGAGAGAAGTCTTTGATTTTGTTTATTTTATATCTGTCCATTTCCCTGATTTCACCAATTTTATTTTTTTCCTGGGAAAAGGTGTTTTTCTTTTAGAAAACTTAGATTTCTTCCAAACAATTTCTTCTTTTAAAGCAGTGGTTTTTCACATTTGAGAATGTGACAAATCTATAGGAGTCTCTCAGCAGGAAAATATACTGTTTTCCTCATTATGCAACCATACTTATTGTCATGAAGAATAGGACACTTTACAATGTGCTGATTAAAGTGTATATCTATGGAGAAAATTAATCTTAATGGAATGTTTCCTTGTAGATCTACTGTGTATTCTTTTGAACTGAAGAATAAATAACAAAAATACCTTTAAAAAAATAGTTTAGCATCAGTCTACAGAGGCAGAAAGAAATTAGTGGTCTCCTAGGGCTGGGAATGGATACGAGGAATAAGTAGGTGATAGCTTAAGGGGCAGGGTTTCTCTTTGAGATGAAGAAAATGTTCTAAAACTGACTGTGGTTATGTTTGCACATGTCTGCAAAAATATTTAAAAAACTAAAAACTGTTGAATTACATACTTTAAATGGGTGAGTAGTATGGTATGGGAATTGTATTTCAACAGAACCATTAAAATAGAACTCAGCATCACGTACATTTACTGACTGAACCATTTTTATCCATTATGAGACAAAGTAGTTGATGCCACAGATACCAATTCTATTTTATGACACTATTTATTGTGTTACGTTATCAGCAAGAAAGAAAAATAAGAACAACCTAAACATCAAAACAAATCTGAAAAGGAAACATTATATCTGAGTGGTTATTTTTTATAAAAAATCTGTATATTTTTCTAACTTTCTGTGTCACTAATTAAAACTTTTTATATTTTCTGATTGAATTATCAGTCATTGCATAAATTGGAAACATTTTGAAAGATATAATATTCTCAGTGCTGATTTCAAAACATGATAAAAATCTTATGCAATCTTATACAATCCATCTAACTTAGAATTCAAATTTAGCAGTACCTGTATATTAAAAGAATAATATTCTAATACAAAGAATTCATATCAGGAATGGTTTAATATTAGAAGATCTGTTAATATAATTGCTAGTATGACTGCCAATAGAATGATAAACAGATCATCTGATAATACTACAGAGGTATCTTTTTACTATTTAAAATTATGGAACAATATAATTTGTGTGGCCAAAACTCCTCATGTTTTGTAGCTATTAAATATTGGACATTTTTTCTTATTATGTGATGGGCAGACAAGAGTGTATACTGTAATAGTGGGGTTTTTTTGTGTGTGTGTGATTGATTTTAACATCTTTATTGGAGTATAATTGCTTTACAATGGTATGTTAGTATCTGCTTTATAACAAAGTGAATCAGCTATACATATATATGGAATCTAAAAAAAAAAAAGGTTATGAAGAACCTAGGGGCAGGACAGGGATAAAGACACAGACGTAGAGAATGGACTTGAGGACACAGGGAGTGGGAAGGGTAAGCTGGGACGAAGTGAGAGAGTGGCATGGACATATATACGCTACCAAATGTAAAATAGATAGCTAGTGGGAAGCAGCCGCATAGCACAGGGAGATCAGCTCCATGCTTTGTAATATGGTTTTATACACACCCACATCCATACCCACCCCCCCACAGACACACATATTTTAGATTTCTTTGAGTCAAAGGGTGTACTAAGCATATATGTCGTGCAGCTCTCTAACCAAATTGCTATTGAAATAACATGTAAGAAAAACTAAAAAGAGAAACACTGCAAAGTACCTCTGTAGGCCAGAAGTTTTGAAAAATTTCTTTGAATTTAGAAAACAGAAGGAATCAGAATAATGACTCCACCTGAGAAAAGAAAATATTGCATTAAATATGGTGTAGAGGGTATTGTCAAAGTAGGAAACATTGTTCCAAATGGAATCTAGGAACACTCTAAATTCAGTCAGCAAATGTTATGAGCAGGAATGAGGCTGCGAGAAATCTTAAGGGAAATTATTTAGAGGTCTACCTTCTAAAAATCTTGGCTAGACAGCAGGTTACCCAATTCCTTTGGCCAACCTTACCATCAACATAAAGAGATGATAACATGATTAGTGAAGTTCTCTAGTACTACTTTTTGAGCAAGGTGATTCATCTGCCCCACCCACCTACAAAGAGCCTGTAGTCAGTTTTTGGAAAACAGACTTAAAAGCTGCAGAGGGTGAAACCCATACCGGTTATACATACTAGTCAATCTAGTCCTTCATTTCTAAACATAAACAAATGCCGAGTTGTAGAATATTTGAGGAAAACCAGTTACATCAAATAGAAGACAATAATAAACAAATTGCATAGCTATTCTTTAGCAAATACAAATAACTCATGGACTGGGAGATAAATTTATAAAGTAATAATTATTTCTCATTTTAGGAATATAGGAAGCTAGGTCATTCATAGCAGCTGTTCAGCTTGAAACAACTAAAAGTACTGCTTTATGTACTGCATATAAGATGTTGTTTAAATCTAGAGTGCTTAGTAAGGTTATTAAGGAATTACCAGGCCAAATCCAGGGGAGATTGAGAGTCCAGAGGTCCAGAAAGATAGACTTAAACACTTAAGCTGCATTTGCCTTGAGGTTACTTGTTAGTCCAGGCAATTTGTACTCAGATTTGATAGTCTCTGGGGCCTATCTGGGATGGAGAGTCTAATATGGTGCCCTCCCCCACATTAAACTGGAAAGAACTATTCTTTTCAGGTTAAGACTGAATCAGAAGTAAACAAAAAGCAGTCAAAATTCTTCCCTTAAAGAAATCTTCAGGTCTAGGGAGTTTTTTTCTTGAATTCCTATCTTACATAAACTCTTGGAGAATAGAAAAGAGGAAACACCAACTCATTTATGAGGTGTGTGTAATCTTGATAATGAAGCCAGATGAGGATAGTATAAGAACTCATAAACTCATAAATATACAGGCTTATTCATAAATATAGATCAGAAATCTTAAATAAAATATTAGAAAACAGAATTCAGCAGTTTACAAAAAGCATTAATATGTTGAGTTTATCATTGCAAATGCAAGCTTAGTTCAATATTACAAAGTCTATTAACATAATTTAATGAATTAATAGATTAGAGGACAAAAATTATGTAATCATTTCAATAGATACAGAACAGCATTTAATAAAACACACCATAAATTCATGGTAAGATCTCTTAGTAAATTGAAAACATAAGAGAATTTCTTTAAACTGATAAAAATCTATCCTCAAAAACCTATAATAAGTATCATATTTAATTACCATTACTCCTATTTTGTATTGTATTTGAAGTCGTGCTTACTGTTGTAAAGATAGAAACATAAATAAATTAAAAAATACAACTTTGAAAGGAAGAAACAAAATTGTCATTTTTGCTGATGATATATTTTTGTACATTGAAAATTCAAAGAATTTACAGAAAATTTATTACAATTAATGGAAAAGGTTAGCATGTTCCCTGATACAAAATCATTATGCAAAATCAACTGTCATTTTATAAACCAGGAGTAAAAGTTGAAAAGTTAAAATTTTTAAAAGATAAAATTGATACAATAGCATACATTAAAAGTAGTAGAAATATATCTAGCAAAATATGTTCAAGACCTCCATGGAGAAAATTCTAAAATGTTTTTGAGAGACGAAAAGGAATTAAAGAGGACCTAAATAAAATTGAAATAGCATGTTCATTGATTGGAAGAGTTATTATTGTAGATATCTGTTCTCTTAAAATTGATCTATAAATTTAATTCAGTGGCAGTCAAAATCTCAATAATCTTATTTTTGGGAGGATGAGTACCTTTGCAATCTGATTGTAACATATTGGAGTGTAATTGCTTTACAATGGTGTGTTAGTTTCTGCTTTATAACAAAGTGTATCAGTTATACATATACATATGTTCCCATATCTCTTCCCTCTTGCGTCTCCCTCCCTCACACCCTCTGCATCCCACCCCTCTAGGTGGTCACAAAGCACCGAGCTGATCTCCCTGTGCTATGCGGCTGCTTCCCACTAGCTATCTATTTTACGTTTCGTAGTGTATATACGTCCATGCCACTCTCTCACTTTGTCACAGCTTACCCTTCCCTCACCCCATATCCTCAAGTCCATTCTCTAGTAGGTCTGTGTCTTTATTCCTGTCTTACCCCTACGTTCTTCAGGACATTTTTTTTTCCCTTAGATTCCATATATATGTGTTAGCATACAGTATTTATCTTTCTCTTTATGACTTACTTCACTTTGTATGACAGACTCTAGGTCCATCCACCTCACTACAAATAACTCAATTTCGTTTCTTTTTATGGTTGAGTAATATTCCATTGTATATATGTGCCACATCTTCTTTATGCGTTCATCCGATCATGAACACTTAGGTTGTTTCCATCTCCTGGCTATTGTAAATAGAGCTGCAATGAACATTTTGGTACGTGGCTCTTTTTGAATTATGGTCTTAAGCCAGTACAAAAGCCAGGAACAGCTAAGAGACTCCTTAAGACTGAGATAAGGTTGGTGGGTTTTCTCTGCTGGATATCAAGACTTAATTTAGAAATCTTATTAAATGAGTACCAGACACTCCGGTACTGTCATTGGATAAATAATGAAACAGAATATAGGGCCTCCAAAAAAGATCTTTGATATTTATAAAAGAGATAGTATTGCAGGTCAGTGGGTAGAGGACAGACATTTCAATGAATAGTACTGGGACAGTTGACTATCAGTATGGGGGAAATAATATACCAAAAAATGAGTTTCAGGTTGATAAAATATCAAAATGTAAAATGTAAGGCCATAAATCTTTCAGAAGATAGTATAAGAGAATATCTTTATGATTCAGGTTGGGGAAGGAATTCCTAACTAAAATACCAAAGGCACTAACCAGAAAGGAAAAGATTCATACATTAAACATTAAGCTGCGTTAAAGCTGTAAGAAAAAACAAAAAAATGAAAGATGTAGATAAAACAAGCTATATGATGAGAAATGATGTTTTCAACACAAAATCAGCAAAGAACTAACAAAAAATACAAAAATTTCACTATTCATCATGACAATAGAGACAGACAATAGAAAAAACAAGCAAAAGATTTAAACAGGTACTTCACTAAGGAAGGAATTCGCTTGGCTGAGAAACGTGAAAGATGCTCAACTTTAGTGCATCATTGAAATGCAAATTAAAACCAAATGAGATAACATTATGTAAGAATTAATAACACAAATGTTGATAAGGATATGAAGTATTCAGAACCCCTTTGAAAAAAATTAGCATCATCTTTTAAAATCGAAGATCCTCATGAACCAGAAATACTTTTCCTAACTATATTCCCTAGAGAAGCTTGCCCTAATGCACCATAATACACATGCAAGAATATTCATTCCAGCATTGTTGAATTTTCAAAATTAAAAATGACTTAAATGTCCATTGGTAATAAAATGAACAATCTGGGTTAAACTCCTAACATGCAATATTATACAGCATGAAAATGCCCACACTATAGCTGTATACAGTAGCATGGATGAGTTTCACAAGTATAATGTTGAATTATAAAAGCAAGACAGAAATTTATACATACAGATTTTTTCTACTTACATCATATTGAGAAAGAAAATATTGAGTAAGACTGAGTATTTAGATGGTTACAAAGCAATGAAATTAAGAGAATGAACTGACAGGCATATGTGATAAAGGTCTGGTACTGAAAATATATAGAGAATTCTTAACACTCAACAGTAAGAAAAAAATTTAAAAACGGGCCCAATTAAAAAACAGGCAAAAATTCTGAACAGATACCTCACCAAAGAAGATATTCAAATGGCAGGAAAGCATACAAAAGATGCTCAACAACATATGTCCTCAGGGAATTACAAATTAAACAACAATGAGCTACCACCACACACCCATTAGAATGGCTAAAATACTGACAACACCAAATGCTGAAGAGAATGTGGAACAGCAGGAACTCTCATTGTTGATGGGAATGGAAAATGGTACAGCCAGCTTAGAAGAGAGTTTGGCAGTTTCTACAAAATGAAACATACTCTTACTATATGATCCAGCAAGTACACTCTAGGTATTTGCCAAATTAGTTGAAAACTTATGTTAACACAGAAACCTGCCCACTCATGTTTATAACAGCTTATTCATAATAGCCAAAACCTGGAAGCAACCAAGATGTCCTTTAGCAGGTGAATGGATAAACTCTGGTACATTCTTATAATTGAATATTTATTCAGTGGCAAAAAAGAAATGGTCTATCAATCCACAAAAAGATGTGGAGGAAAGTTAAATGCAATTGCTAAGTAAAAGAACCCAATCTGAGAAGGGTATATACTCATATGATTCCAACTATATGACATTATGGAAGAGGCAAAATTATGGAGACAGTAAAAAGATCAGGGTTGCCAGGATTTGGGAGAGGGATGGAGGGATGAATAAGTGGAAGACAGGGAATTTTTAGGGCAGTGAAGCTATTCTCTACGATATTGTAATGGTGGAATATGTCATTATACATATGTTAAAACCCGTAGATTATATAACACAAAGAGTAACTCTAATGTAAACTATGGACTTCAGTTAATAACAGTGTGTCAGTGTTGGTTCATCAGCTGTACCAAATGTTACCGCACTAATGCAAGATGTTATAATAAGGGAATCTGTGCATGAATTTCTGTGTGAAGGGATATATGGGAACTCTGTACTTTCTGCTCAATTTATCTGTAAATACAAAACTGCTCTAAGAAATAAAGTTTATTAAGTTAAAAAGTACAAAGAAGCAAAAACATGAAGGAAAGACATGGAAATGATTATCATAAATGTCATGATAATGTTTTCCTGAATGGAGAGGAAAGAAGTTGTTTTGGAGCTTCTGGCATGCTGGTGCTATTTAGTTTTGTTTGCCTGGTGAAGTTGTACATATAGGTTTTATTTATTATTTTCTTTATGTATACTATATTCACAATTTTAAAAAACGTGGTAAGGAGGAAAAGGAAGGAAGCAAGCCACAGAAGGATAGAAATCAAAGATAAACATTGCTTTCTTGGAAATTTATGACTACCATAATAGAGAAATTTAATTCAAAGATTAAATAGATAAAACGGCATATCATTCTGTGATCAAGAAGACAAAATCAAATATATATCCCCAAATATAGAGTGAAGACACAAAGAGATGGAAAATATGAATGGAAAGTTAAGGAACATGGATAATTGATGTAGATTTTTGGTTGTATCTAATAGGGATTTAGAAAGAAAGAACAGTCACAAAGCAGGGGACTTAAATAATTAAATAAAAGAGGGAAATTTCCCTGCATTAAAGAAAGAGTAGATTATTACAGTTGAAAGGATGCATTTTTTTGGTCAGGCAGGGTAAATTAGGGCAGACAGTTTTCTCGCATCTGAAATTGTGTATTTTAGTTTGAGCGCTGCAAAAGAAAGGCATTTCCAAACACATGAGGGTTCAAAGTTTACTTTTCACCCATCCTGTCTTACTGATGTTTTACCAAAGATGAAAAAGAAATTCTAAATGCAAGATGGGATGGGAGTAAATAAATGGGTGCAAAAATGAGAGTAAAACTCATAGATAAATCTAAATAACTGATTGTTTGATTATTTGTAAAGTTTATGCTATTAAGAATCCCTAAAAGAGGAGAAGCTTAAGTTTAAAACATTTTTTAGATGAAAACCCCAGATTATTTCAAATAAACAGTGGGCAGAAAGTATATAACATTAATAACCAGTATAAGATAATCTGAAAACACTGATCCAATGAAAAACAGGAAAGGAAACAAAAAAGAAAGAAGAAATCATTGAAAATAGAAAACTTAAAATAAGATGGCTAGAATAGGTCCAAATATGTAAGTATTCATGAGAAATGCCAGAGTTGGAAAGTATTATAGTTTGGTTACTAAGAGAGATTCATACATTAAGATTACACAGAAAGATTGAAAATAAAGAATGGGGAGCAAAAAGGGCAATATTCTTCAAGAAAATTGGATTGAAGTTAAAGACCATTAAATGGGAGAAGAGAGGAACATTTGTTTTGATATTATTTTTAACCCACCAAAAAGACAATAACCCATTTACTGGGGACAAGCAAGCATCAGTATGTATATAAACAAAAACTGTTAAGTAGTAGGAAGAGAAACCAAGGGACCACACCATTGTGGGAGAATTTAACACTCCTTCAGGAACTGAGCAATTAAGTAGAGGGCAAGTAATCAAACTATAATTAAGAGAATTTGACTATCAAAGTCACTGAAAAATAGTGCCATATACATCTTTGTAGCTTGTCCACAGAAGATATCTTCCATGTCATTTCAGTTTTCAAATTTGTTGATAAGAGATTATACATAGACTTTATTTGTAATTTGTATTTTCCTCTGTATTTATGTTTGTTTTTGTATTCTTTGTATTGTTTTGTTTTCTCTTTGTTGTTTAATTGGACTTAACTGTGATTTGTCTATTTTATTGATTTTATGTTTAACTTGAGCTTTTGGTTTCATTGATCAAATCTTTCATGTCTTCTCTATGTCATTAATGTCTGCTTTTTATTTTATCAGTTTTGTTCTCTCATTTATGGTTTATTTTGGCTTTTTTGGCCTAGCTTCATGAGTTGAGGGCTTAGTTTGTTTATTTTAAATCTTTTATGTTTTCTAATGTTCACATTTAAGATGTAATTTGTTTTTAAAATGGTGTTAGCTGCATTCCATAGGTTTTGATTTGAACTATTTCATTGCTGTTCATTTTTAAATAATCTGCAATATCAATTTTGATTTCTTCTTTAACCAAACAGTTATTTAGAAGTGTGTTTTTAAATTTCCAAGTGTTAAAAATGTAGATCATGGATTATTGGAGTCTTTACTCACTCTTCCCTGGCTGAATCTGGTGTTACTTTAAACCAGGAAGGTTTTCCAGAGAGCCTTTACCAGGTGCAGCATTAAGCAGTTGAGTAAATTAAAATTTACTTTTATTTTTAATAAAGGTGGTTTTCCTCATTGTCTTTTATTTCCTTTAGTCTTACTGCTCTGATCCAAACCTCGTGTTAGATTTGAAGAACCTCATTGTGCTTTTTGCTGACACACTTCAGGTTTGTGGTTTATGTTTACACAGACTTATCTAGATGAGTGTTTCATCATCTCTAAATCTTTTCATTGTCTATCTAAGCTTGAGTAAGTAACTTTCAGTTTTTAGTTGTGTTTCTTCTTTTCCTAGAGCTAGAACTTTTTATCTCTTTGTAGCATTTCCTGCTCATCACCTTGACCGTTTATGTTCTCATAAATTGTTCTCATCCCCCTTTTTTTCTCAAGGCAAATCAATTAATTGAACTCACTACCTTAGTTCTTCAAAATGTCCTTAATTCAGATCTAATGTCTAAGTGATTTTGGAGTTTCATAACTACTGTTTTAAATAATGAACCACGTATTATATTCAATAGAATAGCATTAGAAGTGGGTGAGATTGGTAGCATTCTCATTTTCTCTCCCTATTCCTGAAGGTTGCTAAGATTTACAGAAGGAGTTGTAGGGAAAACTTAGCTGACATTTATACCCAGTATATATTAATTTTAATGTTCATCTTTTAATTTTTTTCTGACTGGCTTATATTGGTATATATCTTTTAATTCTTAAGAATGAACACTAGATATTAGGTGGGAATGAAAGATTTTTCTTATCATGGTTTTATTTAAATTGTTGGCCAAAGAACAAAAACATCTTTCAGTGCCTAATCTCTCATGTTGCTTAAAAAAATCACCTTATGAAATGAAGCTATTTTCTTATTTTGTTTCAGGTGTATGGTTTTCCTGTAAATCAGCTTTTTGACATGCTGTTAGAAATCAGAGATCAATATAGTGAAACTTTGCTAAAGAAGTGGTCAGGTATTTTCAGGTGAGAAATTGTCTCTAGTTGTGTGTGTGTGCGCACGCACGTGTGTGCATGCATGTGTGTACACACGTCTTTATACATAAGGTTTTTCAGATGTAATAAGCAATAAGTATATGTGGCTTATTTTTTCTAGCTCTGATCCCAGTTATGATTAAGAATTCAAATAAGGTGTAGTGGTGTCCCAAATAAAGTTCCTGAGATATCCAGTCTCAGTATATTAGTACCTACTATGTGAGGAGTCCCCAGATCCCATTTTGGCTTTTTTGTTTTCTTGAATGAATGTCATATACCTTGGTTCATACCAACCAGATCACCTTGTGTCTTCTTAATCTGTTTTTTGATTTTCTCTTTGAGGATCATGCCCAGTCTATGTCTCACTTGTAAGGTAGTGGCTTTTGAGCCCTTTCAAGTAATTTAGTTTTTTTGGAACTTTTTTGAAGACTCACTCATGTGATTCCTCATCATCTTTATTCTCTTATACCCAGAGAAGAGATTTATTACAATCCAGTATTTGAAGCATATTATTTAAATAGTTACTGCAGCATGCATACAACAATAAGAAAATTATTGTATTACACCTCCACTTACAAATGTTTCCTTGCACTGTTTTCCTGGCACACAACTCATGTCAGCTCACTTGTTTCTTCTCCTTTTGCACCTTTACTCCTTAAAGTGATCTTTCTGCTTACTGTAAGACCTCTTCCCCAGATCAGCTTTCCCTACTTTCAGGTTCGTATAGCTTTAAGATATTACATTGTCCCTTTAATCTTACTCTTCACATTTTATGAACATGTCTCTGATAATCGTGTAGTGCAACTCATTTATATATTAATATAAGCATTTGTGTTTCTAAAAGCCCAGTTTATTAATGATACAGTTTTATTTAGAGGAGGATTATCTCTTGAAAATTAGTAACATGATATATCCATGGTTTTAAGAGCATCTGATCTGATGCCTTCAGTAAATTTCTTTTTTGATTTTGGTAGTATGCTCTCTGCTTTTAGAGAACCCCCAGTCCAGTTAAGGAGGCGAAAGCTATGGATGAAGAAAAAGTCATTCTTAATGTAGAGCAGTAGATGAAGTAAATGAACATAATTTGGATTTATTATAGAACTTGCTTCTCCTCATCTGCCAGTTTTGAAAGTTAGATCTAGTACAGAATTAAAGAACATAATCAAAAATGTCTTATTTTTTAATAAAAGCAAATAAAACCTCTTTGCCTTCTCCAGAGCTCACATTCTTTTATTATTTACTTCTCACTTGCCTTAAGGCTTCAACATGTTGCCTTAAAATTTTCTGTCTGACCTGTAAATCTCAAATACTATGAGGTCATGTTTATAATTGTGTTCCATTTGTTTTAGAATGTAATATTCCTTTTTTTTTTTTTTTTTTTTTTTAAAGATGTCCTTTCCTGAGACCAAATAGCTGTATTATAAAAGGAATAGATTAGGGACTGGGAAATATTTATTTTGGGTTGAGGTGGATATACAACTCTTGGAGCTCATCTGAAAATTATTTGTGATCACTGTAGTGATCAACTAACCCTTCTTTCCTTTTTACCTCCTCCCTTCCTTTCTTCTTTTATTTTCTTTATAGAAACATACTTGATTCTGACAACTACAGTCCTATACCAGTAACAAGTGAAGAGATATATAAAAAGGTGGTAGGACAATTCCCATTCCAAGATACAGAGCTGGAAAAGGTAAGGAACACTTTAAAATAAATTTCTCTGATTTGGCATCCCCTTAAAACTTTCTTTGTATCAGTCTCATTAAAGGCATAACTTCTAACTCAATGGGTTAGAAATCTAAAACACCTTCAAAGGATGATTTTTGGGCTTAGAAGGGCTTAGAAGAGCAGAAGTTCCTGTTTGGGGAATCAGTAAATGGCTTTGGGGTATTGTCACCTCTGAAGTGTTTGGGGGATTTCTGGAAGTGTTCCATTTTGGCTTACACTTTCAAATACTTTCTTTTATTATACTTTTAGGACATTTTATCCCCAAAACATACAGTAGAATTTACCATACTATATAACTGTATTGGTTTTGACAATGCATTGAGTCATGTATGTGCTACTACAATGATGATACAGAACAGTTCCATGATTCCAAAAAATTCCCTCATGCTACACCTTCTTAATCAGTTCCTCCTCTAACCCCCAGCCTTTGCCAACCACCAGTCTTGTTGCTATCCATCACTTTTGCCTTTTCTAGAATGCCTTATAAATGGGATCATATAGTATGTAACCTTTTGAGACTGGCTTCTTTCACTGAACATAATGCTTTTGAGATTCATCTAAGTTGTTGCATGTATCAGTAACTCATTACTTTTTATTGCTGAAAATGTATCACAATTTATTTATCAGGTTTTGGAGGACATTTGAATTATTGTTTATTTAATTTAATCTTATTCTTTTTAGTATCAGAAAACTTTCACAAATATATTTCTTTTAGTTTGAGATTGTTAAGCAGGCAGTTCACAGTGTGGAAGAAAATTTCCTTTGCATTTTAATTAATTTATAGGTATTTTCAATGTATGTTGGTTTGTGACTTGGCTTTCATTAATTCTTGCTTTTACAGCAACCATTTCCAAAAAAGTTTCCATTCTCTGAATTTGTGCCAAAAGTTTACAACCAAATTAAAGAATTTATCTACGCCTGTCTGAAGTTTTCAGAAGATCTTCATCTAAGGTATAGTATGAAACAATGGAAATACAACAGATAGTGAGATTATGGCTCCATATACATAAATATTCTGGAATACTTTTGATGTTCCCTTAGCTCTTATTTTGAAAGTCTTAATATTAACCCTTTACAGTGTGGCACTGCTATATGTATATGGTCATGGTGAAAGGGAAAGTTGGAAACTCTTGAATAATTTCTTTTTGTTTATATTATTTACTTTATTCTCTGCTATTTTCTTTACAGATTTGCATTTCAACACTATCTAGTGAGAATTCACTAGAAAAGAATAGTATAATATACTATTTTTTACATTCTATTTGATGAAAATTTAAGGCCTGTAGGGGAGTAGCATGTAAAATTCTTTGGAAATACCATTCTTTCCAAATATTCTCTGGACTTGTTAAAGGAATTCTTATCTCCTTTAAGTTTAATTATTTCACTAACGTATATTGAGCCTGTTTATATACCAGAAGCATCCTGCTTTTTGGGGATGCAGGATTAACAGACAGTTTTTTGCCCTTAGATATCATCAGTATTTACTGAGGATAATAGACATGAAAATAGACAGTTAAAATATACCCTGGTGAGTGTTGTAATATGTATAGTGTGCTTGCAAAACACTGAGAAGAACACTTAATTCATCTTAAAGAATTTGAAGGAGAATGATTGGCTTTTTAAAGGAGCCTCCTCCTCTCAGTGAGTATCACCGTTCGCCCATATTGGAAATCCGAGAATCATTTTCAACTCCTATTTTCTATTAATAACTATTTTTCTTAAAAATAAAGTTTCAGATATTGGTCTAAATTTTTATAAACCCTTCATGAATATGTTATTACATCTATAAAGCTCAAAATAGTACTTATCTATGAGGTACTAGGGAGCATACTCCATTGTTACAGAGGAGGAATGTGAGGGAAGGAGAGATTAAGTAACTTCATGAAGGTCACACAGGGAGTAAGTATTCAAGCCAGGATTCAAATCCAATCAGCATCAGCATCAACAAAATAATTACTACCATGTTTATAAACCTTATTCTTTGGCAATCATATTGTGAAGTATTTTACATGCATTATCTCAGGAATTTATAATATTTCTTTGAGGTAAGCACTAATTATTACCATTTAACAAATGAGGGCAGTACTCATTTGTAAATGAGCCTCTCTAAATCTAATTGAGGACAAAATTACATCGATTTCTTTTTTTCAGTTTTTCTTTTTTTTCTTTAAAGTTTTCTCTTCCCAGTATGGCAGCTT
Source organism: Tursiops truncatus (assembly GCF_011762595.2). Taxonomy (NCBI): domain Eukaryota; kingdom Metazoa; phylum Chordata; class Mammalia; order Artiodactyla; family Delphinidae; genus Tursiops; species Tursiops truncatus. The sequence continues at coordinate 27,856,983 of NC_047047.1, forward strand.
TAATTCATGTTGTAGTCATATTTGTCTTGGACTATTTAAGTAGTCTCCTAATTGTTCTTTTACCTCTAACTTTACTTTCCCAACCATCTGTCCTTTCGTTTTCCTTATTCTATTCTGTATGTCCCCTAGAGTAAGTTTTCTAAAATCAAATCTTATCATTTAACTTTATTCTTCTCACCTTTGCAGAGATTTCTCATGGCATACTCTAGCCTGACATATTTGTCTGTCTGCCTCCTCCCCCATTCCTTGACCTAGTCCCCTGTACCTTTTCCAGATTCATATCTCAGGGTAATTTCCCTGTCACCCCATGCTTCAGTCATACCAGCCTGTTTGCTATTTTCTGATCATAACATGCTATTTTTAACTCTCTTAATTTGCTCATGATTTTCTCTCTACTTGAAGTTATTTCTTCTCTTCTGAAGCTCCTGACTCACTTCTAACCATCTTTCAAGATTCAGTTTAAATATCATGTGCTGAATGAAGCTTTTTGACCACTTCCACCCCTAATGGAGTTGATTTGCTGACTCCTTTGTGCTACTTCGGTAATCTCTGAATACTGTCATTAGAGCTCATCTTAGATTTTATTGCTCTATGCGTTTATTGTATCTATGCGTTTCTGTGTGTGCTAGACTATAAGCTCCTTTGTTTATTTATTTGTTTTATTCATCATGCATTGTGAGTAATCTATTATTTGTGAGATGGTGCTTGGTAGTAAGGACATTAAGTTGCTGAAAATGCATGTCTTCGAAGAGTACCTACTGTAATTGAGGAACTGTGCAATTATTATTAAGTGATGAAAATATACAGCAACAAAATAAGAACCGAGTCTGAGACAAATTGAGGATGTAAGAAAAGGCCTCTTGAAGGGTAGAAACATTTTAAGTTTTGTTCAGCACAATATCCTCTGCACCCAGCTTAGTAAATTTTAAAGGAAGGGAGGGAGGGAGGGAGGGAGGAAGGAAGGAAGGAAGGAAGGAAAGAAGGAAGGAAGGAAGGAAGGAACAGGAAAGAAAGAAGGAAAGAAAGAAGTGAGTGGATGTATGGTGTGCCACACAACTCTGAAAATAGACAATTGGAAAATAGTTTTGGTTACTTGCTTGATAGCCATTCTTACTAAGTAAAAAAATGAAACACAAGGTTTGTGTAATTAATTAGTTCTTTTCTCTGAAAATGAGATTGATTTCATAGAAATGTTCTTTTGGAAATGAGATTATCTTTGGAAATTATAAACCAAAACTTTTTTACCCTTCAAATGACCACCATCAAATTACTTAGTACCAGAGAATGGTCTCTAAGGTACTTTTTGGTACGTTACTGTATGTAAATTATTACAAGTTCATTGCATGATGACTTCTTCTATCCTTTTTTGGAGGAAAGGTAATATGGTAAAGGGACAATCTGAGTAAATTGTTCAGAAGTCTTTTTACTGCTTAACTATATTAAGTTTTTGCCTGAAAACTCCTTTGATATGTTTAACATTGACAGTTTAAAAAAAAATATTCAGTTTGGCGGGGGTTGGTTTACAGATGCCTTTTACTCTTCAATTGCTGTTTATCTTATTTCCTGGGCTACATTTACATTATAACCTGGAGTGACAGAAATCACTTTGGCAATCGTAGCTGTCATTGTGGGGAGATTATATTATGAGGTGTAAGACATAATATGAATAAAAACAGTTAGTTTTCTTTAACACAAGGCTCTCAAAACAGCAAAAACTACTGTATTGAGATTCTTATGGGGACTTCCATGGTGGCACAGTGGTTAAGAATCCGCTTGCCAATGTGGTGGGCACGGGTTCGAGCCCTGGTCCGGGAAGATCCGACATGCCATGGAGCAGCTAAGCCCATGTGCCACAACTACTGAGCCTGTGCTCTAGAGCCCACAAGCCACAACTACTGAGCCCACATGCCACAACTACTGAAGCCCATGCGCCTAGAACCCGTGCTCCACAACAAGAGAAGCCACTGTGAAGCCTGCACACTACAATGAAGAATAGCCCCCGCTCGCCACAGAGAAAGCCCGCGCACAGCAACAAAGACCCAACGCAGCCAAAAATAAATAAATAAATTTATAAGAAAAAGATAGATTCTTATGAAGCTTTAAGCATAATTATTTTCATAAATCAAACTTTAATTTCTTTTCCTAGCAAGAATTTTGTCTTTTACATTGAACAGAGGATACTGAGAAAGATTACAGATATTGAATACATATGTAATTGTATGAATTCTGAGGACACAAAATTTATTTGAAAGTTTATTTTAAAAACAGCAAGTAAATGGCATTTCTATGGTAAAATAATCTATCATTTGCACTTGACTTAAAAAATAGAATACACATATATATATGCAGATCTTTTTTTTAAGTTATAAAATTAGATCTCTGTAAAGAACTTGAGAGATATAGAATAGCACATAGAAGAAAAATGTAAATGACCCAAAAGTCTACCACATTAATAACCACTCTTTCTATATGAGAATTTCTTTCTTTTTTCTTTTTTTTTTTTAGTCTTTCTTCCTTGTGAATACATGCACAGCACTTTTTTTCTTTTTAAAGCTAATTGCTATGAGATACTTCTACTTATGTCTACAGTATAGAAAGCTGGAAAGAGTATTGCTTCTTCCCAATCAAAACAGATAAACTACAAAATGAAAACTTTTCTGGAACCCATTAGAGAGCTGGAGTTATGGAGTGGCCAAATACCTGGAAATCCAAGTTGAGACTAGCCCCTCTCAGGAGAGAGTGACAGGATGCCCTGATCTCCCTCATTTGTGACAGAGCAAAGAAGAAAGGCATAGCTATCACACAGGTGAGAAAGAGGAAATCAACTAAAGAGTTAATGGATCAGTAATATCTTAGTTGGAGCTAAGATCTAGGAGGAATTTAACTCATTCATATGGCCTTTTCCATGGACCTCCACTGAGTGCTCATGAGAAAGACTGGGAGCTGGGTAAGAGATCAGAGAAGGCCATCAGTGATGTTACAGGCATAGAGGATGGGATCCGCCATTGCTCTGAAAAAGGCATGAAGGCCCCCCCGCCGCCCCCAGTTTGGACCCTTCACTCATGTAGACCAAAAACTTTGTGACACTGGGGGATGGGCAGCAAACTCTTTCTGCAGAACACAGGTAAAGACCAATTGTTAAAACCGTGGAGAAGGTAAAAGAAAAAAAGCCTTTCAACTCTTGGGAGAAGGACAGAAAATAGTCCTGGGCTTAGGGTCTTATACCAGTACCATTAGAGGTCTTCTAATACTGGAAGAGGGCAGAAAATTTCTGCATTAGACCCACCACATATACAAGGCAGAGTTTGGCTGCCACTGGAAGGAAGGACAAGGATGTTGAGCAAGCTCCATCCCTTAGCATCAGGACACATGACCAGTCTAAAACTGAAGCTGGCCAGGACAGCAGAGTAAGTCCTTTGATCTCCACTAATAGTCCAGTAAGAACTAAGTAACAAGTGGTAGCACCACTAGGTGATGGGCAAGAATGTAGGGAAAGAGAGATCAATTCTGTATTGTAGGCATGTAGGTATAGCTGAAAAATGTGGATGATGCAGAAACTTTTTGAAAAACTTGAAAAACCTTCTGGGACCCCAGTAATCACACATAGGCCCATGCTATCATTAGAAAAAATTGAAATCTATGAAGCACTGACGGTAATCATAGCAACAGTAGAACCCAAACCCAGTTCAACTACTTATACTAATGGCCCAACAGAAGGAGAGAGATATAGGAGCACCTCAATATGTGAGGCAAATGCTAACACCCATAAAAGAAGAAATTGACAGTAATACAATAGTAGTGGGGGACTTCAACACCACACTTACATCAATGGACAGATCATCCAGACAGAAAATCAATACAGAAACAGATCTTAAGTGACACATTAGATGGACTTAATTGATATTTATAGAGCATTCCATCTGAAAGCAGCAGAATACACATTCTTTTTAAGTACACATGGAAAATTCTCCAGGATAGACCACGTGCTGGGCCATAAAGCAAGCCTTGTGAAATTTAAGAAAATTGAAATCATATCAAGCATGTTCTCTGACCATAACACTATGAGATTAGAAATCAACTACAAGAAAAAAAAACTGTAAAAAACACAAACACGTGAAGCCTAAACAATATGCTACTAAGTAGCCAATGGATCACTGGAAAAATCAAAGAGGAAATCAAAAAATACCTAGAGACAAATGAAAATGAAAACAAGACAATCCAAAACCTATGGGACGCAGCAAAAGCAGTTCTAAGAGGTAAGATCATAGCAATACTATCTTAACTCATAAAACAAGACAAATCCCAAATAAACAACCTGGTCTTAAATCTAAAACAACTACAGAAAGAAGAACAAACAAAACTCAAAGTTAGCAGAAGGAAAGAAATCATAAATATCAGAGCATAAATAAATGAAATAGAGATGAAGGAAACAACAGAAAAGATCAATGAAACTAAAAGCCGGTTCTTTCAAAACATAAATAAAATTGATAAACCTTTATAGCCAGACTCATCAGGAAAAAAAGGGAGAGGGCTGAAATCAATAAAATTAGAAATGAAAAAAGGAGAAGTTACAACTGACACCACTGAAATACAAAGGATCATAAGAGACTACTACAGGCAACTGTATGCCAACGAAACGGACAACCTAGAAGAAATGGACAAACTCTTAGAAAGGTACAGTCTCCCAAAACTGAACCAGGAAGAAATAGAGAACATGAACAGACCAACCAAGCAATGAAATTGAAACTGTGATTAAAAAACTCTTGACAAACAAAAGTCCAGGACCAGATGGCTTCAGAGGAGAATTCTATCAAACATTGAGAGAAGAGTTAACATCTATCCTTCTGAAACTGTTTCAGAAAATTGCAGAGGAAGGAACACTTCCAAGCTCATTCTATGAGTCCACCATCACCCTGATACCAAAACCAGACAAAAATAGCACCACAAAGAAGAGAAAATTACAGGCCAATATCATTGATGAACATAGATGCAAAAATCCTGAACAAAATACTAGCAGTCCAAGTCCAACAATATATTAAAAGGCTCATACAGCACGATCAAGTGGGACTTATCCCAGGGACGCCAGGATTTCTCAGTATCCACATATCAATCAATGTGATATAGCACATTAACAAAGTGAAGAATAAAACCCATGTGATCATCTCAATAGATGCAGAAAAAGCTTTTGACAAAATTCATCAACCATTTATGAAAAAAACTTTCCAGAAAGTGGAGATAGAGGGAACCTACCTCAACATAATAAAGGGCATATATGACAAACCCACAGCTAACATCGTACTCAGTGGTGAAAACTGAAAGCATTTCTTCTAAGATCAGGAACAAGACAAGGATGTCTACTCTCACCACTTTTATTCAACAAGTTTTGGAAGTCTTAGCCATAGCAATCAGAGAAGAAAAAGAAATAAAAGGAATCCAAATTGGAAAAGAAGTAAAACTGTCACTATTTGCAGATGACATGGTACTATACATACAGAATCCTAAAGATGCTACCAGAAAACTACTAGAGCTCTCAGTGAATTCGGTAAAGTTGCAGGATACAAAATTAACAGACATAAATCAGTTGCATTTCTATATGTTAACAATGAAATATCAGAGAAATTAAGGAAACGATGCCATTTACCATTGCATCAGAAAGAATAAAATACCTAGGAATAAACCTACATAAGGAGGCAAAAGACCTGTATTCCAAAAACTATAATATGCTGATGAAAGGAATAGAAGATGACACAAACAACTGGAAAGATATACCATGTTCTTGGGTTAGAAGAATCAATATTATCCAAAGGACTATACTATCCAAGGTAATTTACATATTCAATGCAATTCCTATCAAATTACCTATGTCATTTTTCGCAGATCTAGAACAAAAAATCTTAAAATTTGTATGGAAACACAAAAGACCCTGAATAGCCAAAACAATCTTGAGAAAGGAAAATGGAGCTGGAGGAATGAGGCTGCCTGACTTTAGACTATACTATAAAGCTACAGTAATCAAATCAGTATGGTACTGGCACAAAGCCAGACTTATAGATCAGTGGAACAGGATAGAAGGCCAAGAAATAAACCCACACACCTATGGCCAATTAAACTATGACAAAGGCGGCAAGATTATACAATGGAGGAAAGACAGTCTCTTCAATAAATGGTGCTGGAAAAACTGGACAGCTACATGTAAAAAAAAAATAAAATTAGAATATTCTTTAACACCATGCACAAAAATAAACTCAAAATGGATAAAAGAGCTAAATGTAAGACTGGATACTATAAAACACTTAGAGGAAAACATAGGCAGGATACTCTTTGACATAAATCACAGAAATATCTTTTTGGATTCACCTCCTAGAGTAATGAAAATAACAAAAATAAATAAATGGGACCTAATTAAACTTAAAGACTTTTGCATAGTAAATAAACCATAAAACGAAAAGACAACCCACAGAATGGGAGAAAATATTTGCAAATGATGCAACTGACATGGGATTAACTTCCAAAATATACAAACAGTTCATGCAGCTCAATATCAAAAAAACAACCCCATCAAAAAATGGGCAGAAAGGGCTTCCCTGGTGGCACAGTGGTTGAGAATCTGCCTGCTAATGCAGAGGACATGGGTTCGAGCCCTGGTCTGGGAGGATCCCACATGCCATGGAGCGACTAGGCCCGTGAGCCACAACTACTGAGCCTGCGCGTCTGGAGCCTGTGCTCCGCAACGGGAGAGGCCGCGATAGTGAGAGGCCCACGTACCGCGATGAAGAGTGGCCCCCGCTTGCCACAACTAGAGAAAGCCCTCACACAGAAACGAAGACCCAACACAGCAAAAATAAATTAATTAATTTTTAAAAAAATGGACACAAGATCTAAATAGACATTTCTCCAAAGAAGACATACAAAGAAGACATACAGATGGCTGAAAAGCAGATGAAAAGATGCTTAACATCACTAATTATTAGAGAAATGCAAATCAAATCTACAAGGAGATATCACCTCACACTGGTTAGAAAGACCATCATCAAAAAGTCTACAAACAACAAATGCTAGAGAGGGTGTGGAGAAAAGGGAACCCTCCTACATTGTTGGTGGGAATGTACATTGATACAGCCATTGTGGAGAACAGTATGGAGATTCCCAAAAAATCTTAGAATAGAGTTACCATATGACCCAGCAATCCCACTCCTGGGCATATATCTGGAGAAAACCATACTTTGAAAAGGTTCATGTACCCCAGTGTTCATTGCAGCACTATTTACAGTAGCCAAGACATAGTAGCAACCTAAATGTTGTTCATCTACAGAGATGTGGATAGAGAAGATGTGGTACATATGGAATATTACTCAGCCATAAAAAAAATGAAATAATGCTATTTGCAGCAACATGGATGGACCTAGAGATTATGAAGTCAGACAGAGAAAGGCAAATATCATATGATATCATTTGTATGTGGAATCTAAAAAGCGATTCAGATGAACTTACTTACAAAACAGAAAAAGACTCACAGGCTTAAAAAACAAAGTTATGGTTACCAGAGGGGGGAGGTGGGGGGCAGGAGGGAGAAATTAGGCAGCTGGGATTAACATATACACACTACTATATATAAAATAGATAATCAATAAGGACCTACTGTATAGCACAGGGAACTCTAGTCAATACAGTGTAATAGTCTATAGGGTAAAGGAATCCGGAAAAGAATAGATACACATATATGTATAATTAAATCACTTTGCTGTACACCTGAAACTAACACAACATTGTAAATCAGTTATATTGCAATAAAAAATAAAGTGAGAATGATGCTGCCCTGGTGGGCCCCCACCCCTCCCTTCATGTGTGTTAACAATGGAGCTTCTATTATCAAACTTCGGCTTCGTCCTGTGCACACACCTGGTTGCAGCTTGGACCACACTCTAGCCCCTTTAGGGTATCTCTGCGCAGCCTACTCCAGTCCTCTTCCTGGGTCTCTCTGTTAAATCTGGATATTCAACACCCAGGCATCACACACACCTGCTGGTGTGTGCACATCTCTTTTGGGGAGTGCAGGGAGGTGGCCAGGACCACCTGTCATGGTCTCTCTATGTTCTACCTGCTGCCAGCTGGCTGCTACACTCTTCTCTGAGCCTATGTCATGCCCTTTCTGTTCCTGCTGATCTCCAGCTGGTGAAGGGGGTGCCCCAGGTGAGGAAACCTTTGCCATTTTACAGCTTCCTTCCAGAGATGCACGTTCCTTTTTTCCCTTTCCTCCTACCCTGTTACGTTACGTGGTCATCTTTCTTGTAGTTTTGATTGCAAGAGATCTTTTGCCAGAGTTCAGCAGATATTCTGTGAGAACTGTTCCACATGTCAATGTATTTTTGATGTATTTATGGGAGGAGGTGAGCTCTACATCCTTTTATTCCACCATCTTGATCTCCTTTCCCAATCATATATGAATTTTATTCTTCAGTTTGTTAATGTGGTATATCACGCTGAGTAATTTGCAGATGTTGAGGTAACCTTGCATCCCTGGGGAAAATATCACTTGATGATGGAGTATGATCGTTTTAATATATTATTGAATTCAGTTTGCTAATAATTTAATGAATATATTTGGATCTGTGTTCATCAGTGAAATTAACCTGTAATTTTGTGGGGGGTGTTTTGTGGTGTCTATGTCTTGTTTCAGTATCAGGGTTATGCTGTCCTCATAGAATGATTTAGGAAGTGTTTCTTCCTTTTCAATTTTTTTTACTAGATAGAGAAGGATAGGTGTTAATTCTTTTAAAATGTTTGTTATAGTTTATCTGTGAAGCCATCTGGTTCTGCACTTGTGTTTGTAGGGGGCTTTCTTTAAATAATTGATTCAGTTTCTTTATTTGTAATCAGTCTGTTCATATTTCTATTTATTCTTGATTCACTCTTGGGAGATTGTACATTTCTAGGAATCTGTCCATTTCTTTCAAGTTGTTCATTTTATTGCTGTGTAAGTTTTTGTAGTAGTCTCTTATGATCCTCTTAATTTCTGTGGTGTTGGTTGTAAGATTCCCTCTTTCATTTCTGTTTTATTTATTTGTGCCTTCTCACCTTTTATTCTAATGAATCTGGCTGATGGTGTATTGTCTTTTCAAAGGAGCAACTCTTAAGTTTTATTGATTGTTTTTTAGTGTCTATTTTATTTATTTCTGCTCTAATCTTTATTATTTATTTCCTTCTGCTTACTTTGGGTTTTATTTATTCATCTTTTTCTGGTTTCGTTAGGTGTAAGGTTAGGTTGCTTATTTGAAATTTTTCTTATTTCATGAGATAAGCTTTCATTGCTATAAACTTCCCTCTTAGAGCTGCTTTTACTACATCCAATAGATTTTTGATTGTTTTGGTTTTGTTTCTGTTTGTTTCTAGGTATTTTTAAATTTCTTTCCTCATTTATTCGGTGATCCATTGAATTTTTAGTAGCATATGGTTTAGTCTCTAGGTGTTTGTGTTCTTTTGCAGTTTTTTTCTTGTACTTGATTTCTAGTCTCATACCATTGTTATCAGAAAAGATTCTTGACATGATTTCAGTCTTCTTAAATTTATTGAGACTTGTTTTGTGGCCTAGCATGTGATTTATCTTAGAGAATGTTTCATGTGCAATTGAAAAGAATGTGTATTCTCCTTTTGGATGGAATGTTCTAAATATATCTATAAAGTACAACTGATCTAATGTGTTGTTTAAAGTAAGTGGTTCCTTATTGATTTTGTCTTGATGATCTGTCCGTTGATGTAAGTGGAGTGTTCATGTCCCCTGTTATTATTATTGCTTAATATTTGCTTTATGTATTTATATGCACCTACATTGCGTGCATATGTATTGAGAATTTTAAAATCTTGCAAGATTGACCCCTTTGTCATTATATAATGTTCTTTGTTTTTTGTTACCATCTTTATTTTACAGTCTCTCCTGTCTGATCTCTGTTGCTACCCCAGTTTTCATTTCCATTTGCAGAGAATATGTTTTCCATTCTCTCATTTTCATTCTGTGTGTGTCTTTAGCTCTGAAGTTAACCTCTCATAGGTGCCATATATATGCACCTTGCTTTTTTTTTTTTTCACATCTTTATTGGAGTATAATTGCTTTACAGTGGTGTGTTAGTTTCTGATTTATAACAAAGTGAATCAGTTATACATATACATATGTTCCCATATCTCTTCCCTCTTGCATCTCCCTCCCTCAAACCCTCCCTATCCCATCCCTCTAGGTGGTCACAAAGCACCTAGCTGATCTCCCTGTGCTATGCGGCTACTTTCCACTAGCTATCTATTTTCAGTTTGATAGTGTATATATGTCCATGCCACTCTCTCACTTTGTCACAACTTACCCTTCCCCCTCCCCATATCCTCAAGTCCATGCTCTAGTACGTCTGTGTCTTTATTCTCGTCTTACCCCTAGGTTCTTCATGACCTTTTTTTTTTTTCTTAGATTCCATATATATGTGTTAGCATACGGTATTTATTTTTCTCTTTCTGACTTACTTCACTCTGTATGACAGACTCTAGGTCCATCCACCTCACTACAGATAACTCAATTTCATTTCTTTCTATGGCTGAGTAATAATCCATTGTATATAGGTGCCACATCTTCTTTATCCATTCATCTGTTGATGGACACTTAGGTTGCTTCCATGTCCTGGCTATTGGAAATAGAGCTGCAATGAACATTTTGGTACATGACTGTTTTTGAATTATGGTTTTCTCAGGGTATATGCCCAGTAGTGGGATTGCTGGGTCGTATGGTAGTTCTATTTTTAGTTTTTTAAGGAACCTCCATACTGTTCTCCATAGTGGCTGTATCAATTTACATTCCCACCAACAGTGCAAGAGGGTTCCCTTTTTTCCACATTCTCTCCAGCATTTATTATTTGTAGATTTATTGATCATGGCCATTCTGACTGGTGTGGGATGATATCTCATTGTAGTTTTGATTTGCATTTCTCTAATGATTAATGATATTGAGCATTCCTTCATGTGTTTGTTGGCACTCTGTATATCTTTGGAGAAATGTCTATTTAGATCTTCTGCCCATGTTTGGATTGGGTTGTTTGTTTTTTTGTTATTGAGCTGTATGAGCTGCTTGTAAGTTATGGAGATCAATCCTTTGTCAGTTGCTTCATTTGCAAATATTTTCTCCCATTCTGAGGGTTGTCTTTTGGTCTTGCTTATGGTTTCCTTTGCTGTGCAAAAACTTTTAAGTTTCATTAGGTCCCACTTGTTTATTTTTGTTTTTATTTCCATTTCTCTAGGAGGTGGGTCAAAAAGGATCTTGCTGTGATTTATGTCATAGAGTGTTCTGCCTATGGTTTCCTCTAAGAGTTTGATAGTTTCTGGCCTTATATTTAGGTCTTTAATCCATTTTGAGTTTATTTTTGTGCATGGTGTTAGGGAGTGTTCTAAATTTCATACTTTTACATGTACCTGTCCAGTTTTCCCAGCACCACTTATTGAAGAGGCTGTCTTTTCTCCACTGTATATTCTTGCCTCCTTTATCAACGATAAAATGACCGTATGTGTGTGGGTTTATCTCTGAGCTTTCTATCCTGTTCCATTGATCTATATGTCTGTTTTTGTGCTAATACTATCTTGATTACTTGATTACTGTAGCTTTGTAGTATAGTCTGAAGTCAGGGAGCCTGATTCCTCCAGCTCCATTCTTTGTTCTCAAGATTGCTTTAGCTATTCGGGGTCTTTTGTGTTTCCATACAAATTGTGAAATTTTTTGTTCTAGTTCTGTGAAAAATGCCAGTGGTAGTTTGATAGGGGTTGCACTGAATCTGTAGATTGCTTTGAGTAGTAGAGTCATTTTCACCATGTTGATTCTTCCAATCCAAGAGCATGGTATATCTCTCCATCTATTTGTATCATCTTTAATTTCTTTCATCAGTGTCTTATAATTTTCTGTATACAGGTCTTTTGTCTCCTTAGGTAGGTTTATTCCTAGATATTTTATTCTTTTGTTGCAATGGTAAATGGAAGTGTTTTCTTAATTTCACTTTCAGATTTTTCATCAGTAATGTACAAGAATGCAAGAGATTTCTGTGCATTAATTGTGTATCCTGCTACTTTACCAAATTCATTGATTAGCTCTAGTAGTTTTCTGGTAGCATCTTTAGGATTCTCTATGTATAGTATTATGTCATCTGCAAACAGTGACAGCTTTACTTCTTTTCCAATTTGTATTCCTTTTATGTCTTTTTCTTCTCTGATTGCTGTGGCTAAAACTTCCAAAACTATGTTGAATAAGAATGGTGAGAGTGGGCAACCTTGTCTTGTTCCTGATCTTAGTGGGAATGGTTTCAGTTTTTCACCATTGAGGATGATTTTGGCTGTGGGTTTGTCATATATGGCCTTTATTATGTTGAGGAAAGTTCCCTCTATGCCTACTTTCTGCAGGGTTTTTATCATAAATGTGTGTTGAATTTTGTCGAAAGCTTTCTCTGCATCTATTGAGATGATCCTATGGTTTTTCTCCTTCAATTTGTTAATATGGTGTATCACGTTGACTGATTTGCGTATATTGAAGAATCCTTGCATTCCTGGAATAAACCCCACTTGATCATGGTGTATGATCCTTTTAATGTGCTGTTGGATTCTGTTTGCTAGTATTTTGTTGAGGATTTTTGCAGCTATGTTCATCAGTGATATTGGCATGTAGTTTTCTTCCTTTGTGACATCTTTGTCTGGTTTTGGTATCAGGGTGATGGAGGCCTCATAGAATGGGTTTGGGAGTGTTCCTACCTCTGCTATATTTTGGAAGAGTTTGAGAAGGATAGGTGTTAGCTCTTCTCTAAGTGTTTGATAGAATTCGCCTGTGAAGCCATCTGGTCCTGGGCTTTTGTTCATTGGAAGATTTTTAATCACAGTTTCAATTTCAGTGCTTGTGATTTGTCTGTTCATATTTTCTATTTCTTCCTGGTTCAGTCTTGGCAGGTTGTGCACTTTCTAAGAATTTGTCCATTTGTTCCAGGTTGTCCATTTTATTGGCATAGAGTTGCTTGTAGTAATCTCTCATGATCCTTTGTATTTCAGCAGTGTCAGTTGTTACTTCTCCGTTTTCATTTCTAATTCTATTGATTTGAGTCTTCTCCCTTTTTTTCATGATTAGTCTGGCTAATGGTTCATCAACTTTGTTTATCTTCTCAAAGAACCAGATTTTAGTTTTATTGATCTTTGCTATCATTTTCTTCATTTCTTTTTCATTTATTTCTGATTTGATCTTTATGATTTCTTTTCTTCTGCTACCTTTGGGCGTTTTTTTGTTCTTCTTTCTCTAATTGCTTTAGATATAAGGTTAGGTTGTTTATTTCCTGTTTCTAAAGGTAGGATTGTATTGCTATAAACTTCCCTCTTAGTACTGCTTTTGCTTCATCCCATAGGTTTTGGGTTGTCGTGTCTCCATTGTCATTTGTTTCTAGGTATTTTTTGATTTCCTCTTTGATTTCTTCATTGATCACTTGCTTTCTTTTTAAATCCATTAATTCACTCTGTGTTTTTTTATTGGTAAGTTTAGTTCATTTACATTTATGGTATTTAGTGGTAGGTTTGTATTCATTGTGGTTTTTTTGGTTTTCTGGTTGTTTTTGTAGTTTTTTTTATTGTTGTTGTTTCTTCCTTCTTTTGCTCTATTGCCTGTGATTTGATGAGTAGTGTTAGTGTTATGTTTGGATTCATTTATATTTTTTTGCCTGTGTGTCTATCATAGGTTTTTGGTTTGTAGTTTCCATGAGATTCATATGTGACTACACACACACAGACACACACACACACACACACACACACACACACACGATTATTTTAAATTGAACATCTCTCACCTTGAATGCATTCTAATAACCCTTCATTTTTCCTCTCCTCTACATTTAATGTTTCTGGCATCATATTTTATATCTTTTTGTTTTGTGTGTCCATTCACTACTTACTGTGTATATAGATGATATTTACTACTTTTGTCTCTTAATCTTTCTATGAGCTTTATAAGTGATTGATCTACTGAATTTACTGTATGTATGCCTTTATTAATGAGAGTTTTTCTTTAATAATTGTCATGTTTCTAATTGTGGTCTTTTCTTTCCTGCTTAAAGAAGTCCCTTTACTGTTTCTCCTAAAGCAATTTTAATGGTCCTGAAGTCTTTTAGCTTTTGCTCATCTATGAAACTCTTCATTTCTCCTTCAAATCTGAATTATAGCCTTGCCAGGTACAGTATTCTTTGTTGTAGTTTTTTTCCTTTCAGCACTTTGAATATATCATCACTCCCTTCTGGCTTGCAAAGTTTCTGCTAAAAATATCAGCTTATGGTCTTTTACTAATTCTCTTGTAATAACTAGTTGCTTTTCTCTTGCTGCTTTTAATAATGTCTCCTTAACTTTTCCCATTTTAATTATAGTGTGTCTTGGTGTGGTCCTCTTTAAGTTCATCTTTTTTGAGACTCTCTTTGTTTCCTGGATCTGGATTTAGGTTTCCTTTTCCAGGTTAGGGAAATTTTCAGCTATTATTTCTTCAAATAAATTCTGTGCCTTTTTCTATTTCTCTTTCCACTCTGGGACCCTGATAATGCAAATGTTAGTATGCATTATTTGTCCTGATGTCTCTTAAATTATACTCAATTTTTTTTTTAATTTTTTTGTGGTATGCGGGCCTCTCACTGCTGTGGCCTCTCCCGTTGCGGAACACAGGTCTGGATGTGCAGGCTCAGCGGCCATGGCTCACGGGCCCAGCCACTCTGCGGCATATGGGATCCTCCCAGACTGGGGCACGAACCCGCATCCCCTGCCTCAGCAGGCGGACTCTCAACCACTGCGCCACCATATATAATTTAGGGAAGCCCTAAATTATACTCAATTTTTGCGAATTCTTTTTTCTTTTTTTCCTGTTCATTTTGAGTGCTATTACTTTCTTCCAGTTCACTGGTTTGTTCTTCTGTATTATCTAATTTACTGTTGATTCCTTGCATTGTATTTCTTATTTCAGTTATTTTATTCTTCAGTTGTTCATATATTTTTTTAACTCTTCATTAAATCTATAACTGTGTTCATCCATTCTCCTTCAGTGTTCGTTTAGCATTTTTATGACCATTACCTTGTACTCCTTATTGTGTAGATTGCTTGAGATAAGCACTTTGCTTTTTTTTGTTCTTTTGAGGTTTTGTCTTGTTCTTTTCTTTGGAACACATTACTGTGCCTCCTCAATTTGTCTTATTATCTGTTTATTTTTATACATTAGGTGGGTTGGTTACATTCCCAATCTTATAGTGGCCTCACGTAGGGAACTTCCTATGGGGCCCAGCAGCACACTCCCATGTGTTCACTTGAGATATATGCTCTAGGGCGGCCCCCTGTGTGGACTAAGTGGACCCTTCTTTTGCAGCTGACTGCAGTGGGTACTCTGTCAGGAAAGGCTGACCCCTGGCACAGTTGGCTGCTAGGCCCTGACTTGTCTAGTGGCTGCTGGCTTGTGATGGACTGTGCTAGGTTCTGGCAATGCTAGCTGTATGGCCTGGGATCTTACAGGGCTGGTGCTGACCTATTGGTAGCCAGGCCTGGTTCCTGGTGTCAGTGGCTGCTCAGCTTAAGCGTCTTGGGACTAACGCCAGCCTACTGGTTGGTGGAGTGGCATCCTGAGGCAGCTGGCTGTTTGGCCCCAGGGGTCCCTAGACTGGTGGGCTTGTGGGTGGGGTAGTGTCTCAGTGCAGCTGTCTTGAGGACTCCATGGCCCGTGGGCTCGTGCTGCTTTGATGTTGGGCATAAGCCCCCATGGATAATAGGTTAGAGGGAGGAGTCCAAAATGGTGCTTGCCAGTACCAATGTATTTGTCGTACAACATGCTTCCAAATATGGCTCCTGCCAGTGTCTCAGTTCCCAGAGGGAGTCCCAGTTGCCTCCTTCCTCTTTGGGAGATTCTCCAAGATCAGCAAGTATGTCTGACTAGGTTCCTTTCAAATCTCTCCCTCTTCACTGGGCCTTGGAGCATGAGAGACTTTGTGTGTGCCATTTAAGAGTGAAGTCTCTGTTTTCTATAGCCCTCTAGCTCTCCCATACACAAGCCTCACTGGCCTTAAATGAGACATTCTAGGGTATCATATTGTAAGTGCAGGACCCCCAGACTTGGGAGCCCAATGTGGGGCTCAGACCCTTTGCCTCTTTGAAAGATCCTCTGCACTTGTGATTATTTTCTGATTTGTGGGTTGCCTCCCTGTGGTTGTGTGTCTTGACTATACCAAGTCTCTGTCCCTCCTACCTGTCTCACTTCTTTATATATCTTTAGTTGTGGCAGATCTTTTCTGTTAGTCTTTAGGTAGTTCTCATAGATAGTTGCTTTATATATAGTTATAATTTTGTTGGGCTTTTGTGAGGATGTATCCTCAGGGTCTCCCCACTCTACCATCTTGGCCCCTCTATTTTTGATACTATTCTAAATGATATTGTTTTCTTAAGTTTCTTTTTTATATAGTTTCTTGTTAGTGAGTAAAATCTCAACAGACTTTTGTATATTGATTTTGTATCATTCATCTCTACTGCACTTGTTTATTATTTCTGATATTGTTTTGGTGGAGTCTTTAAGGTTTTCTATATACAAGATCATGTTATCTGCAAACAAAGACAACTTTTTCCTTTCTCTGTTGCATACCTTTTATTTATTATTCTTGTCTAATTGCTCTGGCTAGGACTTCTAAATTCTGGCTAATGACTCTGGCTAGGACTTCTGAATAGAAGTGGTAAGAGTGCATACCTTTGTCTTTTTTCTGATCTTAGAAGGCAATATTTCAGCTTTTCTTTGTTGAATGTGTTGTTAGCTGTGAGCTTGTCATATAACGGCCTTTATCATGTTGAGGTATGTTCTTCTGTATCTAATGTTTTAAGAGTTTTTACCTTGCAAGGTTGTTGAATTTTGTCAAATACTTTTTCTGCATCTATTTAGATGGTACTAGGATTAAAAAATATTTTAAATTTTAATGTTAATTTTCCAATTTTCCTTTTGTTATTTCTCATTTCATACCATTGTGGCTGGAAAAGAGACAAGATTTCAGTCTTCTTAAATTTCTTAAAACTTGTTTTGTGGCACAACATATAATATATCCTGGACATTGTTTCTTCTATGCTTTAGAAGGATATGTGTTCTGCTGCTGTTGGTTTAAATGTTCTTTGTATGTCTGTGAACTTTATTTGATCTTTAGTGTCATTAATGTCAACTATTTTCTTACCGATTTTCTATCTTGATTATTGATTAAAGTCAAATATTGAAGTCCTGTACCATTAATATAATGCTGTTTATTTTTCCCTACAGTTCTTTTAGTATTTGCTTTATATATTAGGTGCTCCAATGTTGGGTGCTTAAATATGTATAGTTCTTATATCCCCTTGATTAATTAATCCCTTTATCATTAATTAGTGATCTTCTTTGTCTCTTGTGACCGATTGTGAGTGAAAGTGTATATTGTTCTATATAAGTATAGTGATTCCTGCTCTCTTTTGGTTACCATTCACATGGAGTATGTTTTTCTGTCCCTTCACTTCAGCCTATATGTGTTGTTAAAAATAAGGAAAATCTTTTGTAGGCAGCATATTGTTGAATCCTGTTTTTTTATCCATTAGCAATGATGTGTAGTTAGGTTGGAGAATCTAATCCATCTACATTTAAAGTAATTACTGATAGAGAAGAAGTAATTATTGCCATTTTGTTAATTGTTTTCTCATTGTTTTGTATTTTCTTTGTTCCTTTCTTGCTGTCTTCCTTGTAGGTTTGTTGATTTTTTGAAGTATGCTTTGATTCCTTTTCTTTAACATTAGTTTGGCTTCTTGAGCTTTTTTTTGTTTGTTTGTTTTTACTGTGAGGTTTATATAAGACATCTTAAAAAGTGTCTTTTAAGGGCTTCCCTGGTGGCGCAGTGGTTGAGAGTCTGCCTGCCAATGCAGGGGACGCGGGTTCGTGACCGGTCTGGGAAGATCCCACATACCGCGGAGCGGCTGGGCCCGTGAGCCATGGCCGCTGAGCCTGTGCGTCCGGAGCCTGTGCTCCGCAACGGGAGAGGCCACAACAGTGAGAGGCCCGGTACCGCAAAAAAAAAAAAGTCTCTTTTAAGCTGTTAACAACTTAGCTTCAATTGAATCCAATAACTCTACCCCTTTTCTCCCCCCGCAACACATTTTGTGCTACTGATACCATTCTGTATATTTTTTGGTAATATGTATCCATTAACAGACTGTCGTACTTATAATAATTTTTAATATTTTTGTCTCTTAACTTTTACAGTAGATTTCAAACTGACTTATGTACCATCATTACAGTGTTATGCTCTTATGAATTTGTGTATTTGCTTTTACCAGTGTGTTTTATACATTCATACATTTTCATGTTGTTACTTTGCCTTTTAAAATTTCAATGTGAAGAACTCCCTTTAGCATTTCATATAAGATATGTGTAGTGGTGATGAAAATCCTCCACTTCTGTTTGGGAAAATATTTAGCTTTCCTTTTTTTCTTAAGGACGGCTTTGATGCATATACCATTTTGGTTTGGCTGTTTTTTTCTTTAAGTTCTTTGAGTATATCATCCCACTGCTTCCTTAGCTGCAGTGTTGCACGTATTTTCTTGCTTCTTTCAGTATTCTCTTTTTGTCTTTGACTTTTGATAATTTCATTATAATACTTTTGGCTGTAATCTTCCTTTGGTTGATCTTGCTTGAGGTCCTTTAAGATTTATGTATCTGTATGTCCATATTCTTGCCAAAATTTGGGAGGTTTTCGCTATAATTTCTTTCTTTTTTTTTAACATCTTTATTGGAGTATAACTGCTTTACAATGGTATGTTAGTTTCTGCTTTATAACAAAGTGAATCAGCTATACATATACATATACCCCCATATCTCCTCTCTCTTGCATCTCCCTCTCACCCTCCCTACCCCACCCCTCTAGGTGGTCACAGAGCACCAAGCTGATCTCCCTGTGCTATGCGGCTGCTTTCCAGTAGCTATCTGTTTCATATTTGGTAGCATTTATAACTCCATGCCACTCTCTCACTTCGTCCCAGCTTACCCTTCCAACTCCCCATGTCCTCAAGTCCATTCTCTATGTCTGTGTCTTTTCCTGTATTGCCCTAGGTTCTTCAGAGCCACTTTTTTTTTTTTAGGATTCCATATATATGTGTTAGCATACGGTATTTGTTTTTCACTTTTTGACCTACTTCACTATCTATGACAGACTCTAGGTCCATCCACCTCACTACAAATAACTCAATTTCGTTTCTTTTAATGGCTGAGAAATATTCCATTGTATATATGTGCCACATCTTCTGTATCCATTCATCTGTTGATGGACACTTAGGTTGCTTCCATGTCCTGGCTCTTGTAAATAATGCTGCAATAAACATTGTGGTACATGACTCTTTTTGAAGTACGGTTTTCTCAGGGTATATGCCCAGGAGTGGGGTTGCTGGGTCGTATGGCAGTTCTATTTTTAATTTTTTAAGGAACCTCCATAGTGGCTGTATCAATTTACATTCCCACCAACAGTGCAAGAGGGTTCCCTTTTCTCCACACCCTCTCCAGCATTTATTGTTTGTAGATTTTTGATGATGGCCATTCTGACTGGTGTGAGGTGATACCTCATTTTAGTTTTGATTTGCATTTCTCTAATGATTAGTGATGTTGAGCATCCTTGCATGTGTTTGTTAGCCATCTGTATATCTTCTTTGCAGAAATGTCTGTTTAGGTCTTCTGCCCATTTTTTGATTAGGTTGTTTGATATTGAGCTGTATGAGCTGCTTGTAAATTTTGGAGACTAATCCATTGTAAGTTGCTTCATTTGCAAATATTTTCTGTCATTCTGAGGGTTGTCTTTTCGTCTTGTTTATCGTTTCCTTTGCTGTGCAAAAGGTTTTAAGTTTCATTAGGTCCCATTTATTTATTTTTCTTTTTATTTCCATTTCTCAAGGTGGTAGGTCAAAAAGGATCTTGCTGTGCTTTATGTCATAGAGTGTTCTGCATTTGTTTCCTGTAAGAGTTTTATAGTGTTTAACCTTACATTTAGGTCTTTAATCCATTTTGAGTTTATTTTTGTATATGGTGTTAGGGAGTGTTCTAATTTCATTCTTTTACATGTAGCTGTCCTGTTTTCCCAGCAACACTTATTGAAGAGGCTGTCTTTTCTTCATTGTGTATTCTTTCCTCCTTTATCATAGATAAGGTGACCGTATGTGCGTGGGTTTATCTCTGGGCTTTCTGTCCTGTTCCATTGATCTATATTTCTGTTTTTGTGCCTGTACCATACTGTCTTCATTACTGTAGGTTTGTCATATAGTCTGAATTCCTGGAGCGTGATTCCACCAGCTCCATTTTTCTTTCTCAAGATTGCTTTGGCTATTTGGGGTCTTCTGTGTTTCAATACAAATTGTGAAATTTTTTGTTTCAGTCCTGTGAAAAATGCTATTGGTAGTTTACTAGGGATTGCATTGAATCTGTAGATTGCCATGGGTAGTTTAGTCATTTTCACAATGTTGATTCTTCCAATCCAAGAACATGGTATATCTCTCCATCTGTTTGTATCATCTTTAACTTCTTTCATCAGTGTCTTATATTTTTCTGCATACAGGTCTTTTGTGTCCTTAGGTACGTTTATTCCTAGGTATTTTATTCTTTTTCTTGCAAAGGTAAATGTGAGTGTTTCCTAAATTTCACTTTCAGATTTTTCATCATTAGTATATAGGAATGCAAGAGATTTCTGTGCATTAATTTTGTATCCTGCTACTTTAGCAAATTCATCCATTAGCTCTAGTAGTTTTCTGGTAGCATCTTTAGGATTCTTTATGATACTCATGTCATTTGCAAACAGTGCCAGCTTTACTTCTTCTTTTCCGATTTGTATTCCTTTTATTTCTTTTTCTTCTCTGATGGCTGTGGTTAAAACTTCCAAAACTATATTGAATGATAGTGGTGAGAGTGGACATCCTTGTCTTGTTCCTGATCTTAGAGGAAATGCTTTCAGTTTTTCACCATTGAGAATGATGTTGGCTGTGGGTTTGTCTTACATGGCCTTTATTATGTTAAGTTCCCTCTATGCTTACTTTCTGAAGGGTTTTTATCATAAATGGGTGTTGATTTTGTCAAAAGCTTTTCCTACGTCTATTGAGAGATCATATGGTTTTTCTCTTTCAATTTGTTAATATGGTTTATCACATTGACTGATTTACGTATATTGAAAAATCCTTGCATTCCCTGGTTAAACTCCACTTGGTCATGGTGTATGATCCTTTTAATATGGTGTTGGATTGTTTGCTAGTATTTTTTTGAGGATTTTTGCATCTATGCATCAGTGATGTTGCCTTGTAGTTTTCTTTCTTTGTGACATCTTTGTCTGGTTTTGTTATCATGGTAATGGTGGACTTGTAGAACAAGTTTGGGAGTGTTCCTTCCTCTGCTCTATTTTGGAAGAGTTTGAGAAAGATAGGTTTTAGTTCTTTAAAAGTTTGGTAAAAGTCACCTGTGAAGCTCTCTGGTCCTGGGCTTTTGTTTGTTGGAAGGTTTTTAATCACAGTCTCAATTTCAGTGCTCGTGATTGTTCTGTGTATATTTTCTATTTCTTCCTGGTTCAGTCTCGGAAGGTTGTCCTTTTCTAAGAATTTGTCAATTTCTTCCAGGTTGTCCATTTTGTTAGCATGTAGTTGCTTGTAGTAATCTCTCATGATCCTTTGTATTTCTGCAGTATCAGTTGCTACTTTTCCTTTTTCATTTCTAATTCTATTGATTTTAGTCTTCTCACCTTTTTTTCTTGATGAGACTGGCTAATGGTTTATCAATTTTATCTTTTCAAAGAAACAGCTTTTAGTTTTACTGAGCTTTGCTATTGTTTCCTTTATTTCTTTTTCATTTATTTCTGATCTGAACTTTATGATTTCTTTCCTTCTGCTAACGTTGGGGGTTTTTTGTTCTTCTTTCTCTAATTGCTTTAGGCGTAAGGTTAACTTGTTTATTTGAGATGTTTCTTGTTTATTGAGGTAGGATTGTATTACTATAAACTTCCCTCTTAGAAGTGCTTTTGCTGCATCCCGTAGGTTTTTGGTTGTCGTGTTTTCATTGTCACTTGTTTCTAGGTATTTTTTGATTTCCTCTTTGATTTCTTCAGTGATCTCTTGGTTATTAAGTAGTATATTATTTAGCCTCCATGTGTTTGTAGTTTTTACAGATTTTTTCCTGTAATTGATATCTTGGCTCATAGCATGTGGTTGGAAAAGGTATTTGATACGATTTCAATTTTCTTAACTTTACCAAGGATTGATTTGTGACCCAAGATATGATCTATCCTGGAGAATGTTCCATGAGCACTTGAGACAAAAGTGTATTCTGTTGTTTTTCGATGGAATGTCCTATAAATATCAATTACGTCCACCTTGTTTAATGTATCATTTAAAGCTTGTGTTTCCTTACTTATTTTCATTTTGGATGATATGTCCATTGGTGAAAGTGTGGTGTTAAAGTCCTCTACTATGATTGTGTTACTGTCAGTTTCCTGTTTTTTGGCTGTTAGTATTTGCCTTATGTATTGAGATGCTCCTATGTTGGGTTCATAAATATTTAAAATTGTTATATCTTCTTCTTTGATTGATACCTTGATCATTATGTAGTTTCCTTCTTTGTCTCTTGTAATAGTCTTTATTTTAAAGTCTGTTTTGTCTGATATGAGAATTGCTACTCCAGCTTTCTTTTGATTTCCATTTGCATGGAATATCTTTTTCCGTCCCCTCACTTTCAGTCTATATGTGTCCCTAGGTCTTAGGTGGGTCTCTTGTATACAGTATATATACAGGTCTTGTCTTTGTATCTGTTCAGCCAGTTTGTGTCTTTTGGTTGGAGCATTTAACCCATTTACATTTAAGGTAATTATCGATATGTATGTTCCTATTACCATTTTCTCAATTCTTTTGGGTTTGTTATTGAAGGTCTTTTCCTTCTTTTGTGTTTCCTGCCTAGAGAAGTTCCTGTTGCCTTTGTTGTAAAGCTGGTTTGGTGGTGCTGAATTTCTTAACTTTTGTTTGTCTGTAAAGGTTTAATTTCTCCATTGAATCTGAATGAGATCCATGCTGGGTAGAGTAATCTTGGTTGTAGGTTTTTCCCTTTCATCACTTTAAATATGTCCTGCCACTCCCTTCTGGCTTGCCGAGTTTCTCCTGAAAGTTCAGCTGTTAACCTTATGGGGATTCCCTTGTATGTTATTTGTTGTTTTTGCTTTGCTGCTTTTAATATTTTTTCTTTGCTTTTAATTTTTGATAGTTTGATTAATATATGTCTTGGCATGTTTCTTCTTGGAGTTATCCTGTATGGGACTCTTGCGCTTCCTGGACTTGATTGACTATTTCCTTTCCCATATTAGGGAAGTTTTCAACTATAATCTCTTCAAATATTTTCTCTGTCCCTTTCTTTTGCTCTTCTTCTTCGAATGTTCGTGCATTTAAATGTTGTCCCAGAGGTCTCTTAAGACTGTCCTCAATGCTTTTCATTGTTTTTTCTTTATTCTGCTCTGCAGTAGTTATTTCCAGTATTTTATCTTCCAGGTCTCATCCATTCTTCTACCTCAGTTATTCTGCTATTGATTCCTTCTAGAGAATTTTTAATTTTATTTATTGTGTTGTTCATCATTGTTTGTTTACTCTTTAGTTCTTCTAGTTCCTTGTTAAGCGTCTCTTGTATTTTCTCCATTCTGTTTCCAAGATTTTGGATCATCTTTACTATCATTACTCTCAGTTCTTTTTCAGGTAGACTGCCTATTTCCTCTTCATTTGTTTGGTCTGGTGGTTTTTAACCTTGCTCCTTCATCTGCTGTGTGTTTCTCTGTCTTCTCATTTTTCCTTACTAACTGTGTTTGGGGTCCCCTTTTCGCAGGCTGCACGTTCGTACTTACCCTTGTTTTTGGTGTCTTCCCGCAGTGGCTAAGGTTGGTTCAGTGGGTTGTGTAGGCTTCCTGTTGGAGGGGACTAGTGCTTGTGTTCCGGTGGATAGGGTGGATCTTGTCTTTCTAGTGGGCAGGACCATGTCCAGTGGTGTGTTTTAGTATGTCTGTGACCTTATTATGATCTTAGGCAGCCTCTATGCTAATAGGTGGGGTTGTGTTCCTGTCTCCCTAGTTGTTTGGCATAGGGTGTGCAGCACTTTAGCTTGCTGGTCATTGAGTTGAACTGGGTCTTCACATTGAGATGGAGATCTCTGGGAGATCTTTCGCCATTTGATGTTACATGGAGCCGGAGGTCTCTGGTGGACCAATGTCCTGAACTGAGCTCTCCCACCTCAGAGGCTCAGGCCTGACACCCAGCCGTAGCACCAAGACCCTGTCAGCCACGTGGCTCAGAAGAAAAGAGAGAAAAAAAGAAATCAAGAAAGAAAGAAAAAATAAAAATGAAGTAATTAAAATAGAAAGTAATTATTAAAAGTAAAAAAATGAAAAATTAATTTAAAAAAGAAAGAAAGAAAGAAGAGAGCAACGAAACCAAAAAACAAATCCACCAATGATAACAAGTGCTAAAAACTATATGAAAAAAAGGCAGACAGAACCCTAGGACAAACGGTAAAAGGAAAGCTGTACCGAGAAAATCACACAAAGAAGCATAGACATACACACTCACAAAAAGAGAAAAAGGAAAAAAATTTATATACCTATATATATATATATATTAAAAAAAGAAGCGAGCAACCAAATCAATAAGCAAATATACAAATGAAAATAAACTTTAAATACTAAACTAAGATAAACATAAAACTAGAAACAAATTAGATGCCGAAAGCAAACTCCAAGTCTACAGGTGCTCCCAAAGTGCACTGCCTCAGTTTTGGGATGAAATGTTGTCTCTTCAGGTATTCCACAGAGTCAGGTTACATCAGGTTGATTGTGGCAATTTAATCTGCTGCTCCTGAGGCTGCTGGGAGAAATTTCCCTTTCTCTTCTTTGTTCGCACAGCTCCTGAGGTTCAGCTTTGGGTTTGGCCCTGCCTCTGCGTGTAGGTCCCCTGACAGCGTCTGTTCCTCACCCAGACAGGACGGGGTTAAAGGAGCAGCTTATTAGGTGCCTCTGGCTCACTCAGGCCACGGGATGGGAGGGGTACACAATGCGGGGCGAGCCTGCAGCGGCAGAGGTCAGCATGATGTTGCAACAACCTGAGGCGTGCCGTGTGTTCTCCTGTGGAAGTTGTACCTGGATCACGGGACCCTGGCAGTGGCAGGCTGCACAGGGTCCTGGGAGAGGAGGTGTGGATAGTGACCTGTGCTTGCACACAGGCTTCTTGGTGGCTGCAGCAGCATCCTTAGCGTTTTATGCCCATCTCTGGTGTCTGCACGGCTCACACCTGTCTCTGGAGCTCATTTAGGCGGTGCTCTGACTCGCCTCTCCTCGTGCACCTTGAAACGATGGTCTGTTGGCTCTTAGGCAGGTCCAGACTTTTTCTCGGACTCCCTCTCGGCTAGCTGTGGTGCACTAGCCCCCTTCAGGCTGTGTTCACACAGCCAATCCTAGTCCTCTCCTTGGGATCTGACCTACAAAGCCGGAGCCTCAGCTCCCAGCCCCTATCCATCCTGGCAGGTGAGCAGAGAAGCCTCTCTGCCTGGTGAGTGCTGGTCGGCACCGATCCTCTGGGCGGGAATCTCTCCACTTTGTCCTCTGCACCCCTGTTGCTGTGCTTTTCTCCGTGGCTCCGAAGCTTCCCCCCTGCCAGCCCCCGTCTCCGCCAGTGAAGGGGCTCCTAGTGTGTGGAAACTTTTCCTCCTTCACAGCTCCCTCCCACAGATGCAGGTCCCGTCCCTTTCCTTTTGTCTCTGTTTTTTCTTTTTTTCTTTTGCCCTACCCAGGTACGTGGGGAGTTTCTTGCCTTTTGGGCTGTCTGAGGTCTTCTGCAAGCATTCAGTATGTGTTCTGTAGGAGTTATTCCACATGTAGATGTATTTCTGATGTATTTGTGGGGAGGAAGGTGATCTCCGCGTCTTATTCCCCCACCATCTTGAAGGTCTCTCCCAGCTATAATTTCGTTAAGTAATCTTTCTCTTTTTCTTTCTTCTTTTTCTGGGATTCCCATAATGTGTATATTTGGTTTTTTAATGGTAATCAATACGTCCCTATGCTTTCTTTATTTATGTTTTCTCTTTGCTCCTCTTTCTGATATCAAATGGCCTGTCTTCTAATTCCCTGATTCTTTCTTCTGTATGACTTAGTCTTCTCTTGAAGCTCTCTGCTGAATTTTTCAGTTCTATCATTGTATACTTCAGCTCCAGGATTTCAGTTTGGTTCTCTTTTATGGTTTCTATATCTTTATTAACCTTCTCTTTTTGTTTGTGCATAGTGTTCCAGATATAATTTTCTTGTCTTTCTGTGTTTTCTTGCATATTATTGAGCTTAAGATGATATTTCAAATTCTTTGTTAGACAGTTTGTATGTCTCTGTTTCTTTGGGATTCATTACTAGAACATTATTTGGTTTGTTTGGTGGTGTCAGATGGGTTGTCAAGTCTTTGTGATCCATGTAGCTTTGTGTTGATGGCTCTGCCTTTGTGCTTGTCTTTGGGGGCATGGAGTTATGTGTCTCCCTCCAGGTCCCTGGGTTGAAGGACTATTCCTATACCATGTCTGAAAGGGTCTGGAGTCAAAACACAGGACCACTTCAGGTTTCACAATTAGAATGACTGATAGATTGCAGCTGTGTAATTGCATTGAGGGATTCATCTGGGGGTGCTTATGGGGATTCCTTGTGGTGCGTCTCTGGGCAAATAGGGTTTCTCTTGGACCATAGTTGGGAGTGGCTGGTGCCAGATTCCAGAGACACTTCAAGATCCACAGTGAGACTGAGGTCAGTGGGCCTCTCTCTAGGGGCACATATGAGCGTGTCTCCTGCTGGATCCCTGGGCAGGCAGGACTGCCTCCCATCCATGGCTACAAGGGGCTGGAGTGAGGTCATGGGGCACTTCAACATCTATGGTCAGATTTGAGGTTGGCAGCCCTACCTCCAGGTGCATGGAAGGGTATGTGGCCCGACAGGTCCTTGAGTGGACTGGAGTACTCCTGGTTTGTGGCTATGTGAACATGGGGTCAAGTTACAGGGATTTTTTTAGTATTTGCAATCAGACTGAGGTTGGAGAACTTGCCTAGGTTCATGGGCAGGCATGTCTCTACCCAGTCATATGCAGGCAGGGTTGACAGCTAATAGCGTCTGGAGTTGGGTCATGGAACAATTCAGTGTTTACAGGTAGAACTGAGTTTGGTGGGCCTATTACCCTGTTACCCTGGATGCCTGTTACCGCATCCTTTGGCAAATGGTGATGATGGAAAGGCCAAACAGGCTGTGTCCATAGGTGGTCAGGGGCCAGAGTCAGCTCCTGTGTCTGTAGCTAGGACTATGGTTAGCAAGTATGCCACCTGCTTGAGTTTGGGCTTGCCTTCTGAAAGCAACCCTCCTTAGTCTTGGGCTCTGCCAGATTTTGCAGTCTTCCTTCCTGAATCCAGAGTTCCACAAGAGTACTTTTGTCTCTGCTTGGCTGCCAAATTATTGTTGCTGAGAAGGGATATATGTGCAGGACTTCCTGTTCTGTCATTTCTAATGTCATGCCTTTATTTTTAATTGCTCTTAAAGAAAATTGCTTGTGTAAAGGAAAAAAAGTAACAGTGTCTAGTAAAGGAAAAGTAAATGTAAAAGTAAATGTATGGTAATAATAGGACAAATGATATGAGAGAGGAATTTGATTTACTGTTTAAGGTTTTTACATTATACATGAAGTGGTATATTATTTGAAAATATATTCTGTTATATTCTCTCTATATATATAGTATAACGTATAGCAACCACTGAAAAAATGGTCAAAAAAACATGAAACAGGTGAAAGTAATAAGCCAATAATGAGGATAAAAAGGAATCATAAAAAGAACACTCAATCTAAAAACAGTCAAGGAGAGTTAAATGGGATATAGAACAGGTGGAACAAACAGAAATCAACCATCAAGGTGGTAAATTTAAATCCAATTACAACAGTGTTTCGTGTACACTTGAATAGAATGTGTATTCTGTAGTTGTTGAGTGTTGTATTCTCTAAATGACAGACTAAGTTTATTAATAGTATTGTACAAATTTTCTGTATCCTTCCCTTTTTAGGTCTACTTTTTCTGTCAATTACTGAGGAGTGTTAAACTATCCAGCTATGATTGTAGATTTGTCTATTTTTTTGTGGGATCTCTCAAGTTTGCTTCATTTATTTTGAATATATCTTTTTAAGTTCATACACAGTTTGATTGTTATATCTTCTTATTGTATTCATCCTTTTAATTTTGTGAAATGTCCCTCTTTATCTGTGTTAAAAATTAAAATAATCATTGTCTTCTTTGCCTAATATTAATATAACCATTACTTTCTTTTATGGTATACGTTTGTCTGTTCTATTACTTATAACATTTTCTTCTTTTTTTATCATGTTATTTTCAAATAATGTCAACATTAAGGAAGAATTTCGAAAATGTTGTGATGAACTGAAATTCTCCAATTTTTGACTTTTTGCCATGTTTGCTTTATTACTTCCTCCCTCTCTCTTTGTCTGTCTCTGTGTGTGTGTGTGTGTGTGTGTGTGTGTGTGTGTGTGTGTGTGTGTGTGTGTAGTATTTCAATCCCTTATGGTTTATGTTCATTTTGATTAACTATTTAAGATGTTGTCTGTTTTCTCCATATAGTTATAATTTTTCCTTTTGTAATAAGTACTGTTTGTTTTGAAATACGTTGAGACCATGTATTTATTTTGTTAGTTACCAGATGTCCTTCACTTCTTTACCTCTTATAGTATTCATTAGTGATTCTTGCCTGAAATCAGTTTTTTTCTCTAGTAATCATTAATATATGATTTTAACTAATTTATTTTTTTTTATTCCTTTTATATGTATTACTTGGCATTCCATATTAAGGAGTCCTTCCCCATTATCTATCTATATAGCTAGCTAGCTACCTACCTACCTACCTATCATTTCCTATTATCATATCAGATTCATGGATTCTTACTTCATTCAGTTGGGTTATTCCTTTAATGACCTTATTCATTTTGATACTCAAATTGTCCCAGATGTAGCTAGTGTGAGCCACTTCATGCTGGCTCCTGTGCCTTGTTGATGTGTTCTTATCACTTTGGGGACATTTCCTAACTTAACCATGATATTACTCATTTTTTCAAGGAGCTCAGTTCTTTTTAGTGCTGAATGGCATCTTGACAGTAAGATCTAGACATGTTCCTTGTATTTAAATGTGTGTCATTTAGAATCAACAAGTAGTTTGGTATTGGTTTTTTATTCATTCTGCCTAATTGGAATGTTTATTCCATTACATTAATATATTTAGTGATTTGTTTGGATTTAAGCCTTTCATCTTGCTGTTGTTTTTCTATTTGTTCCATTCATTTTTATTTTTGCTCCTTTTTTTCCTTTTTTCCTTCCTGCTTCTCGATTAAGTTTTATTAGTATTATGACTTAGTTTCCGTATTGGCTTACTGGAGTATAACTTTTAGTTTTATTTATTATCTGTTTGTGTGTTTGCTCTGGGAATTATAGTGTGTATCCTTAACTTATCACAGTTACATGTAATTTAAGAATCTTACAGCAGTGTAGTGTAATTTATCTTTTCACTTCCTTTTCTGATATTGTTGGCATATACTTACTTATACACTTGTTTTTAAACACTAAAATATGTTATTGTTTGTTTGAACATTTGATAGTATTTTAAAATTTAAGAAAGAAAAGTAGTTCATTATATTTATCCTCATATTTGCTATTTCCAAGCCTTGTCCTTCTTTCTTACAGATCTGTGTTACCCTTTGGTATCATTTTCCTTCAGTGTGAAAAATTTCTTCTAGCTCTTCTTTTAGTATATATCTGCTGGTTTAGATTTTCTTAGCTTTTGTTTGTGTAAAAATCTTTTTTCATCTGTTTTCAAAAATATATTTTTTAAGATGTAGAATTCTAGGCTGGCAGTCCTCCCTTTCCCCACACTTTAAAGATGTTATTCCTCTGTTTGCTTTCATTGTTCCTGAAGAGAAATAAGCCATTATTCTTATTGTTGTTCCTCTAACTGTATTGCCTTTCTTCTCTGGTTGCCTTTAAGGTTTCCTCTTTGTCTTTGCATTTTGCAATTTAACTGTGATTTTCCTGTGTGAGGTTTTATTTGCATTAATTGTGTTGGGGTTTTGTTAAACTTCTGAGATCTGTGGGTTGAGATCTTTTATTAGGTTTGGAGATGATGTTGCCAATTTATCCTTATATATGTCTCTTTTCTCATTTCTTCCTCTTCTGCAATTCCTAGCTACTTGATGTATCATTCAGATTTCATCATTACTTGAGTGAACTGAATGTGAGTCTCAGTTTTTATTAGTTTCAAATTACTTCTGATTTCAATTCTACAAATGCTATGGTAGAAGTCTTTTTGTCTTTAAGACTCTGAAATTCCAAAGCTTTTATCCAGGGACTTATCTTTTATTTTAACAGGATTTGAGTTGGGCTGGGTTTCAGCTTTAGTTAGTTTTTACTCTCCTTTGGATTGAATTCGAGTAGAATCTAAATCCCTTTCAAAATTTGGAATCTAAATCTCTTTCAAAAATTGCAAAATTTGCAAATCCCTTGGAATCTAAATCCCTTTCAAAATTTGCAAGACTTCTCTCTGATTTCTAGCACTACCCCTACCATTTCTTATGGAACAGAATTCTTATAGGCGAGAGCTGTTGTGCAACTCTCTCCTATTATTTTTGTTTGGGGGCTCTTCCAAGATTCCAATCTGTAATAGCAGCCCACACTGTTAAGGGGTTGGATGATTTTTTTTTTGTCCCACCAGAGTCTCTCAGCCTATGAGTATTTCACTCCCTCATCTATGTGTACCCAGATTAGGCAATTGGCCTTAGATATGAAAGTAGCTGCTACTCTTTGCTTATCTTTCAAGGGCTTTATCCCAGTATGCAGTTTAATTCAGTTATACATTTTTTGTGTTCATTATACTTCATTAACATTAAAGGAATATACAGCTTTTAGCTTAGATCTAGCTTTCTTGTGCTTTTGAAGGTAGGGACAGTTTTTCTTAATCTTCTACATCATATCCAAGAATGGAACTTCTACTAGATCTTCATAAAGCATAATAGAAATAAGTAATAAGTAGAGATGCCAGGAGAGTGATTAATATCGGGGCACCAGATTATTTTGGACACCTGTGTTAATCACTTTTATAGAAGCCTGTACTTATTCATAACTCATATTACAATTGATATGATATAATTATGAGTTTAACATATGAATGTAGGAACCATGACTATTTCTTCACCACTGTAATTTCAATATTCCATCAACACAATGCCCAGCACCTTATATATTTTTGGAATGAAGTTTTAAATTCAGTAATAGTTTTTGAAAGGGTAGCAATAAGCCAGAGGTTATTGTTCAATTAAATATATCTTTACATGGACCCTGTAAAAATATTTTGAGGTATCGTTTTTTCTAACTGAATTTCCTAACTGAATTCCTTGCATTCTGTAGTCTTATTTATTTCTAATATTTTTGTCTCCACATAGCATGACAATGTAGCTAGCCTGTATATTTAGTATTTTAAGATTTTTAATTGAACTATACTAAGCCTCTGATTTTATTCTGTAGAAAAAAATCAATGAGATAAAATTTGTGACCATTGTTCACAAGCAATAAATTATTGAAAAAGAACTGCTCACAAATCTTTACATTTATTTCTTGATAAAGAAGTATCATTACAATACTAACTTTATTATTGAAGAAATATTTGTCTCAAAAGGATATCTTTTATAGAAACCATCTTGGGTGATGCTTTCAGGGGCTTATGAAGGATGTATAGGTCTAGAATTTCATTTGTTGATTGCAAGATTGTTGTTTTCTTTTTTAAACTTTGCATATAAAGATAGCTTTGGAATCATTTTTTTTACGTTTAGTTTCCTTTACTGAATAGAAAATGTCATTATCGATCATTTTTGGAATAGTAAGGGTTATAAAACATTTATGCAGAATTAAACTACTGGTTTAGTTTCAAAGTCAGTGGTTACCAGTGAGGAGAGGGGAGAGAGGAGGGGCAAGATAGAGGTAGAGGATTAAGAAGTACACACTACTATGTATAAAACAAATAAGTTACAAGGATGTATTATATAGTACAGGGAATATCACCCATATTTTATAACTTTAAATGGAGTATAATCTTTAAATTTTTTGATTCATTATGTTGTACACCTGAAAATTATAAAATCTTGTAAATCACTTTTTTAAAAGTCCAAAAAAAGTAACTATTGGCTTGAAACATCCATTTTGGAATGAGAGCTAAATAGACATTATATGAAAGATGATGACATAAGAGCAGAGATTTTTTTTTTTTTAGGGACTTTATCAGCTAATTGTGCAGAAAGTCTACAAAGAGATCAGGTTGAAAATTATAAATATTAACTGTGAAGGAACTTGAATGTATGGGAGAAATAATGGTTTCAGAATGCAGAATCATGTTAGAGAACTCTGTCCTGAGATGCAGTATAGCATAGTATTTAAATACTGTAGCCTTTAGAGCTACACTGCCTGTATTAAAATCCTTTTTTGCTATCTACTCACTGTGTGACCTTCAGCAAGTTACTTAACTTCTCTTTACCTTCATTTCCTCATCTGTAGAGATAATACTAAAACTAATTCATATGGTTATTATGAAGGTTAAATGAATTTTGATACATTAAAATACTTGGAATCTAATTTCTGATATACAATAAATGTTATTTCTTGTTGCCATTATTATCACTATTATTATTACCATGAGTACCACTGGCACATTGTTTGTTTGCAAAATAATTTTCCTACCTGGTATGATTGACTCTTGACATTTCCTTTTCAGTTCAACTGAAGTTGATGACATGATTCGTAAATCTACAAACCTGTTGCTAACTAGGACTCTGAGCAGCTCTCTGCAGAATGTCATTAAAAGGAAGAATATTGGACTTACTGAGGTAAAGCTGCTCTTATTGGAGGCAGCAAGGCAATTTGTGAACAGATGTCCTAAGCTCTGGGGCTTGTGTGTGAATTAATTATAATTTTCTATGTGCTCTGTCATGTTCTTTCTGATGGACTCACGGTGAAAGTGCAAAATAAATTCCTTGTGTTTTTCATTCAGTGCCTTGGAGAAATCCATTATTTTTTGGAAAAGTCACTTTTTTTCTCTCTCTCATTGTCTTCTCTAGTTTAACTGGTTCTCTTTTCTGAGGTTGTTGGGTTAAATTTGTATTATTTGCCATTGATTATATAAAAAAATTGTTAGTTGGAGAATAGAGTCAACATCAGTGTCCTATTTAAAATAACGGCAGTTCAAATACAACATACAGCATGAAATCACATTTTGCCTACGTAAGTCATTGATGCCAGGGATATTGGCATTCATAGTCACTGGTTAGCGTTAGATTTTGTTTTTGAGATACATCACATGTATGAGTGGTAAATTACTCTTTATTAGCATGTAAGTCTGGGGATTTGGGATTGAGGAAATGTGAGAGAAAGGCAGTCATTACATTTCTGTGGAAGCTTACACAATCTCACAAAGGGTGGAGAGTTATTGTACATAGGTTGAGAACAGTATCTTGGCAAACTGAAGATTTGACGTATTGGCTTAAGTCCTAAAACTTAGAAAGATGCGACGTTTCTCTTCTCTTAGAAACCCAGGTTTGTATGGGAGCCTCAACCTCTCATTTTATGGAAATTAGAGTGCCAAGTGTGAGAGAGCTTGGAGGACTTTTCTTCACAGGTGAAGGGAAGGGCTGTTGGTCATCTGTTTTTAGAGGTGGTATAGTTTCAAAGTCAGTTGGTCTAGGAAAAATTGACATTTTCAGATATACGTTATCAAGGATGAACGTCAGTAAGTGGTTAACGATGCTGACCCATAGATGAGTACAGCTGGAAGACAGGTGAACATCTATTTCTGATTTTGGAATGATTGTTTCTTTTCCTGTGTTAAGATTTAAAAACACTGTTAAATACTGTATTATAATATGGGACATTGGCAGTGATTGAATTCTACTTATAACCAACTTTTTTTTATAATTTAAAGTCACATTCGACATTATTTGGACAATCCCCTCATTTTGCAGAGCTTCGTTTCTCTTGCCTGGTATAGAAATATTAAGCATTGCCATTATGTGTCTGAGAATAGGCTAACTTCTTTTGTAATCAGGAATGCTACAGAAAAGCAAAGTTGGATTGAAAATTTGGAGGTTCTTATGCTTTTGTAGATTATTCTCTTCTCCTTTTCTGAATCCCAAGTAGGACAGAAAATTTATTTTGTGAACTACCTCTACATTAAAACTCTCGATATAATTCTTCTTAGGCCATTTGATCTATCAATCTCTTAAAAGCCATTTTATTTAATTAATTTATTTTTATTTAAGTATAGTTGATTTACAATATTGTGTTAGTTTCAGGTGTACAAAAATAAATCTGTTTTAAACAAGTAGCATAGCAGGAACATGGTGTGATAGAAACAGCTTTGGACACAGAAGACTCTGGAATTTAGATGTGACTATGCCATTGTTTTACTGTAGCATCTTAAAAGAAGACCTAACTCCTCAGTTCTTCAGTTTTCCTGACTCCATTGTCCATTTCAAAGGCACTGTACAGATCAAGTAACAATAGGAAGAAGCAGTAGGAGCTTATCAAGAAGTACTGTATCATAGTTCTTGACATAATTTCAGTGAATGCTAAATGTTATTCCTAAGTCATTGGAGCTGTTTCGGCAAAAATACTTTTGTTATCAAAATCTTTACATATGAATGAAGGAACATCCACACAAGTTTATTTATTTTGGCTATGATGGTGGTGTGTACCTGTATAGACACGTACAAAACCAGTGATTTTTTTCATCACCAACGAGTAAATCTTTGACTAACTCTATTATTCACCTTTTATGAAAGGGAGGACATTATATCCTTCTTTATAGGTAACTAAAGTGATTTCACATCTGGAATCATCATCAGTAATGGGCAGTGTTTGTGGAACAATTTATATTCTTCAGTGTCCATTCACAGATAATCACCTTATTTATTACAATAACATTTGAAGCAGGCTGGGCATGTGTTATTATTTCCATTTTATAGAAGGTGTAATTAAAGTTCAAGGAGAACGCCCAAGCTAGCAAAATGATAGAAATGAGACCTAAGTTCAGGTTATTTTTTTCCCCAAACTTACTCACTTTTACTATAGTGTACTACTTTCCATATTGATTTAATTATTCTGTCATAACAAAGATAGAGATATTTACAGGAGGTCCATAGTAACATTGAAATTGTTCTAGTTAGAGGTGATTTTGTAACAGGGAGCAGATATCCACTCAAATGATAAAAGTATTATAAGCACTCAAAACTCACAGAATCCTATTTCTGGTTACCAGATAAACAATTCTTTTAGTATTTAAAAGTTTGTATAAGCTAATGTCTTTCTGCCTGTCTTGATTTGAGGTTATATGGTATCTTATCTCTTATTTTTTCTGTCCATATGCTCTATTCTTTTATCTTTCTCTCTATATACTGGCTTTCATGCTTTTCTCATGGCTTCTTTACTTTCCCATGTTAAGCCAACTCTGCATTACCTTTCAGTTCTACCACCTACTGTAACTTGAAAGCCTTGTATTCTCAGACCCTAAGTGATGATCTCTAGTTCAGTCAGCAGACACAGCTGTTTTCCTAGGGCTGCTTCTTCCAAGTCTGTGAGAAGAAGGTCAGTCAAGAGTATATGTTCTAAAGCAGACTGCCCAGGTTCCAGTTCTGGTTCTCCCCTTAATAAATGTGTTCTTGGGCAGATTGCTTGGCTTTATGTGTAAAATGGGGACAATAGTAGCATGTATTTCATAGGATTGCTGTGAAGATTAAATGAACTTGTAAAGTGCTTAGAATAGTGCCTGGTTCACAGTAAATACTCAGTGCATATTGCCTATTACTAAGAAAGAGATCTGGGCAGGTAAACAGTGGTTGTTAGGGCTAGTATAGAAATGGAGTTTTTCAAATAAGAGAAGTCAGAAGATTAGAATAAGGTGTCCTGTTAATTAACTTTACAATATTTATTGAGTGCCTACTATGTGACAGGTACTGATCTAAGTCTTAAGAATAAATAAGTAAACAACAAGAACATCAACAAAAGAGATTCTTGCTTATATTCTAGTGGCAGAAAACAGGTAATAAATGGTACAGAAAATAAATAAGTAAATCATCTAGTATGATAAAAGGTCGTGAATGCTGTGGAGAAAGAGAAAGAACCTGGGTTAAGGAAATCAGGAATCTGGTGGAGGTTCAAGGTTGGTCTTATTAAAAAGAGCAACATCTTGACAGTAAGCTATTATTGAAGGGAAAAGAGCATTTTTGACAGAAGTTAGAACTAGAGCAAAGGTCTGAAGGTAGTTAAGTTATTGGCAAGTTTAGGGAATAATAAGGAAGCTGGGGTAGCTGGAATTGAGTGAGTAAGGGGAAGAGAAACAGTAGATTAGATCAGAGAGGTACCAGGGGTTCATGGTAGGCCATTATAAAGAGTTTGGCTTTTATTTTGTATGAAGTGGGAGCCATGGCAGCATTTGATTAGTGGCATCATCTGGCATATTCAAAAAGGATCACATTGACTGAGGTATTGAGAATAAACTGTAGGGTATAAGCAGGGAGACCAGTTAGGAAGCTATGACAGTAATCCAGCAAGACTTGATGGAAACTTGGGTGATAGAGGTGGTGACAAGTGGTCCTATTTGGACTGTAGAGCCAGCATAGTTTCCTGATGGTTAAAAGTAGAGGAAGCAAGAAAGTGAGGAATTGAAGATAACCCCCCAATTTTTTTTATCTGATCAACTAGAAGGCTGCATATACCATGTGCTATGATGGCAAAATCTTCAATTAGAGCTAAATTTGGGGTGGAGGAAGATTGGGAATTTGGTTTTGGACATATTCAATTTGTAGTGTTTATTAGACATACAGTTTGAGATACTGAGTTAACAGTTGTATATATGAGTTTAGAGTTTGAGAAGGCAGTTCGGCTGGGAGATAAAAAGTTGGGAGCATAAAAATGATATTTATGGGCTTCCCTGGTGGCGCAGTGGTTGAGAGTCCGCCTGCCGATGCAAGGGACACGGGTTCGTGCCCCGGTCCGGGAGGATCCCACATGCCGCGGAGCAGCTGGGCTCGCTCGTGAGCCATGGCCACTGGGCCTGCGCATCCGGAGCCTGTGCTCCGCAATGGGAGAGGCCACAACAGTGAGAGGCCCGCGTACCGCAAAAAAAAATAAGATCAAAAAGTCTACAATTAATCAATGCTGGAGAGAATGTGGAGAGAAAGGAACCCTCCTACACCGTTGGTGGGAATATAAATTGGTACAGCACTATGGAGAACAGTATGGAGGTTCCTTAAAAAACTAAAAATAGAGCTACCATATGATCCTGCAATCCCACTCCTGGACATACATCCAGAGAAAACCATACTTTGAAAAGATACGTGCACCCCAGTGTTTATAGCAGCACTATTTACAATAGTCCAGACATGGAAGCAAACTAGATGTCCATCAACAGATGAATGGATAAAGAAGATGTGGTATATTTATACAATGGGATATTACTCAGCCATAAAAAGAATGAAATCATGCCATTTGCAGCAACAAGGATGGACCTAGTGATTATCCTACTATGTGAAGGAAGTCAGACAAAGGCAAATATCATATGATCACTTATATGTGGAATCTAAAAAAATGAATCAAATGAACTTACTTACAAAATAGAAACAGACTCACAGACTTAGAAACTTATGGTTACCAGAGGGGAAAGTTGAGGGGGAGGGATAAATTAGGAGATTGGGGTTAATGTATACACACTACTATATAAAGAATAGATAATCAACAAGGACCTGCTATATAGCACAGGGAACTCTACTCAATACTCTGTAATAACCTATCAATATATGGGAAAAGAATCTGAAAATATATATATAAGTATGTATAACTTAATCACTTTGCTGTACACCTGAAACTAATACAACATTGTATATCAACTATAATTTTAAAAAAAAAGATTTGAAGTAAGTTTTAAAATAAGATTTCTTTTTTTCTAAACCTTTGCTTTTTCACCAGACTAATTTGAAAATGATATCATGGAGACAAAGGAAATAAACCACTAGTTTATTAATCTCAGAATATCAGAGAATTAGTTAAATTTGGAAGGTTTACAATGAATCAAAGGATACTCTGGTTCTTTGTGAAGAATGTATTGATAGAAAGTCTTAAAATATAAATTAGATTTAAAAGAACTAATTTATTACAGATGATAGCAGAATACCTTCACTTAAGTCCCTACTCAAATGTTATTTCCTTAAGGAGTCCTCCTTGACCACCCTATCTCAAAATAGCTCAGATCTAACATCCCCATGTAACTCTTTATCCTCCCTTCTATTTCCAGTGTTTATTACCATCTGCCATCATACTATATGTTTAGATGTGTATGTGTTTACTGTAATATCCATGAAGCCAGGGACTTTGTCTTGTGTATAACTGTGGACAGCTCTATCCCAGTTCCATGGCACATAGGAGTTATTAATTAATGAAAGAGAGAAGAAAGAAAAAAAAGAAGTAGGTAGGTAGGTTCTTAGGGCAAAGTTAAAGAAATTTAGAGGTCCTGGTAGTGACACCATTTTGAATACTTATATTTTTATGATTATAATAATGCCCCAGAAGACCTGAATAAATGACCAATGATTTGTATTCACCCTTTGTTTTTATTATAGTCTGGATTGATGACCATATCTCCCACATACCATTTGTCTTCATCCCCAATTGTTAACAGCAGTGATGTTGCTAGTATTTTAAAACATTTTATACGTAAGTCTTTTCAAATATGAGCTCTGTACTAGACCTTTGAATTTGCAACCAGGAGTTCCAAGTATTTTAGCAGTTTATGTATTTGCCTTGGAGAGGGTATAAAATGAGTAGCTGACACAGCTTTTTATACCCTTGCTGGGGTGAAATGGAGATAAAATTCCTTGAAGTCTTATGGATAGCTTATTTTTGTGAATGAGAACCAAGGCTGTTATTTAGTTCTTCATCTTCCTGCAAATCACCATTTGAGAGGCATTGGTGGTGTGGAGAGGAGTCATTTTCTTGGTTTGGATTAGTCTATTTGGAGCTCCAATGTACTAAATTCTCTGATTTGGGAAACAATATAATACTGATCCTAATTACAAGTAGATGTGTATACCCCAGAAGTAATTTATAATTGGGAATGGACACCTAAATTTGTGGAATTTAGGGCTTAGTTTTGAACTATTGAAGAAGATGAAGCCTTTTTTTTCCCTGGAGTTGGTCAAAAATACGAATATCTTCTGTGATCATGGTTCAGACTCTGCTGTGGTAATCGGAGCAGGGTTGGAAAAGAAGTGACTGCCACAGTCTAGTCTGTGCCTTCCTTATTAGATTCTCTCTGATACTAGGAAGGAGAGACAAAAAATTTCTGCTTCTTAATGGTTTTTAGCCTAAGTGACTTCTGTCATTTAGCTGTGAGAGGTGTTTGTTTGCTTTATAGTGTTTTCTTTTCTTCTGGACAGGTTTCACAGAACTCCACTTTATATAAGATATAACCAGTATCTTAATACATTGTTAGTTCCATGTCCTTGAAACAATAAGGACAGTTTGGATGGCTACAGTGATATATTTTTGTAAGAGAGGGGGAAGTAGGGGCTAAAAATATCAAAGGAGCTCAAACTCTGATGGAAGTTGATACTTGAAATTGCTTCATTTCACCCTTAAGTTCAAAATTACCCCCAAAGCATCTGGCTTCACATTTGTAAATGCCGTTTTAAGGATTTTGGTTAGCTGTCATTCAGGAGTAGAGATCACTTAGACCTCATTAACAGACAATATTCCCTTTGAAAATGACATGGTATCTACTGTAATCCTAGAGTGTTTTAATAGTCTATTCTATGCTCAGCAATGAAACATTTCAAAAGTGACTGACAGCCAATTGATGTAATTCATGGTGATCTTTTGTGTTGACAGATCTTTAAAAAGTCATGGGAAATTACTACTGTACCCAGTGAAGCTGCCTCTTTATTTTTTTTTTTAACTGCCAATATCCTGCAAAACACGACAATTTTCTCTTTGACTGCCACTGTTTTTTATTTCTATAACATGACACGATTCCTCCTTATTATTAGGATTTCTTTTGATAGATAGAATGTGTTCCCTATAGGTAATGCTCATTTTAAAATAGAAAATTTTCAGTTCCCCAAATTAACTCTCTTACTTTTCTGGCTTCCCTATCATGACAACCTTGCCACTAGCCACCTTCCCACTCATGAAGAAGAGTGATTTAATGTAGACAATTTAAATTTTTAAATTTAAATATTAAAAATTTTGTCCTCCTCTGAAGGAGAAACATGTTGAAAGGAAGAAGGTGAGGAATTGCTTATTTTGGTGGGTGTTTTTTTATCTCTAAAGTTAAAAAGCTGATGTTTTGGGTAATTTTATAGGTGATAGAATTTGTGTCCAAAACTCAAAGTCTCTAAATTCAAACTATTTTTTTAACAGCTTTATTGGATATAACTGCTTTACAATGTTGTGTTAGTTTCTGCTGTAAAACAAAGTGAATCAGCTATGTGTATACATATATCCCCATATCCCCTCCCTCTTGCGTCTCCCTCTCACCCTCCCTATCCCACCCTGCTAGGTGGTCACAAAACACCCAGCTGATCTCCCTGTGCTATATAGCTGCTTCCCAAGAGCTGTCTATTTTACATTTGGTAGTGTATATATGTAAATACTACTCTCTCACTTCGTCCCAGCTTACCCTTCTCCCTCCCTGTGTCCTCAAGTCTGTTCTCTACATCTGCTACTTTATTCCCGTCCTGCACCTAGGTTCATCAGAACCAATTTTTAAAAATTTTAGATTCCATATATATGTGTTAGCATATGATATTTGTCTTTCTCTTCCTGACTTACTGACTCTGAATGACAGACTCTAGGTCCATCCACCTCACTACAAATAACTCAATATCGTTTCTTTTTATGGCTGAGTAATAGTCCATTGTACATATCTCCACATCTTCTTTATCCATTCATCTGTCGACGGACACTTAAATTGCTTCCATGTCCTGGCTATTGTAAATAATGCTGCAATGAATATTGTGGTACATGACTCTTTTTGAATTATGGTTTTCTCAGGGATATGCCCAGGAGTGGGATTGCTTGGTCATATGGTAGTTCTACTTTTAGTTGTTTAAGGAACCTCCATACTGTTCTCCATAGTGGCTGTATCAATTTACATTCCCACCAACAGTGCAAGAGGGTTCCCTTTTCTCCACACCCTCTCCAGCATTTATTGTTTGTAGACTTTTTGATGATGGCTATTCTGACTGGCGTGAGGTGATACCTCACTGTAGTTTTGATTTGCATTTGTCTAATGATTAGTGATGTTGGGTATTCTTTCATCTGTTTGTTGGCCATCTGTATATCTTCTTCAGAGAAATGTCTATTTAGGTCTTCTGCCCGTTTTTGGATTGGGTTATTTGTTTTTTTGATATTGAGCTGCATGAGCTGCTTGTAAATTTTGGAGGTTAATCCTTTGTCAGTTGCTTTGTTTGCAAATATTTTCTCCCATTCTGAGGGTTGTCTTTTCGTCTTGTTTATGGTTTCTGTTGCTGTGCAAAAGGTTTTAAGTTTTATTAGGTCCTATTTGTTTATTTTTGTTTTTATATCCATTTCTCTAGGAGGTAGACCTAAAAAGATCTTGCTGTGATTTATGTCAAAGAGTGTTCTTCCTGTGTTTTCCTCTAAGAGTTTTATAGTGTCTGGCCTTACATTTAGGTCTTTAATCCATTTTGAGTTTATTTTTGTGTATGGTGTTAGGAAGTGTTCTAATTTCATTTTTTTATACGTAGCTGTCAGGTTTTCCCA
Organism: Tursiops truncatus; assembly: GCF_011762595.2. NCBI lineage: Eukaryota > Metazoa > Chordata > Mammalia > Artiodactyla > Delphinidae > Tursiops > Tursiops truncatus. The sequence goes on from NC_047047.1 coordinate 27,898,924, forward strand.
GCACCACTTCCTGAAGAGGCTGTATTTTCTCTATTATATCTTCTTGCCTCCTTTATCAAATATAAGATGACCATATGTGCATGGGGTTCTCTCTGGACTTTCTATCCTGTTCCATTGATCTATAGTTCTGTTTTTGTGCCAGTACCATACTGTCTTGATTACTGTAGCTTTGTAGTGTAGTCTGAACTCAGGGAGCCTGATTTCTCCAGCATGATTTTTCTTTCTCAAGATTGCTTTGGCTATTCGGGGTCTTTTGTGTTTCCATACAAATTGTGAAATTTTTTGTTCTAGTTCTGTGAAAAATGCCATTGGTAGTTTGATAGGGATTGCACTGAATCTGTAGATTGCTTTGGGTAGTAGAGTCATTTTCACAGTGTTGATTCTTCCAATCCAAGAACATGGTATATCTCTCCATCTGTTTGTATCATCTTTAATTTCTTTCATCAGTGTTTTACATTTTTCTCCATGCAGGTCTTTTGTCTTCTTATGTAGGTTTATTCCTAGGTATTTTATTCTTTTTGTTGCAGTGGTTAATGGCAGTGTTTCCTTAATTTCTGTTTCAGATTTTTCATCATTGGTGTATAGGAAAGCAAGAGGTTTCTGTGCATTAATTTTGTATCCTGCTACTCTACCAAATTCATCCATTAGCTCTAGTGGTTTTCTGGTTGCATCTTTAGGATTCTCTGTGTATAGTACCATGTCATCTGCAAACAGTGACGTTTTACTTCCTTCCTGAATTAGATTCCTTTTATTTCTTTTTCTTCTCTGATTGCTGTGGCTAAAACTTCCAAAACTATGTTGAATAAGAGTGGTGAGAGTGGGCAACCTTGTCTTGTTCCTGTTCTTAGAGGAAATGCTTTCAGTTTTTCACCATTCAGAACGATGTTGGCTGTGGGCTTGTCATATATGGTCTTTATTATGTTGAGGTAGGTTCCCTCTATGCCACTCTCTAGAGAGTTTTTTATCATAAATGGGTGTTGAATTTTGTCAAAAGCTTTTTCTGCATCTATTGAGATGATCATATGGTTTTTCTCCTTCAGTTTGTTAATATGTTTTATCACATTAATTAATTTGCGTATATTGAAGAATCCTTGAATTCCTGGGATAAACCCCACTTGATCATGGTGTAGGATCCTTTTAATGTGTTGTTGGATTCTGTTTCCTAGTATTTTGTTGAGGATTTTTGCATGTATGCTCATCATTGATATTGGCCTGCAATTTTCTTTTTTTGTGACATCTTTGTCTGGTTTTGGTATCAGGGTGATGGTGGCCCTGTAGAATGAGTTTTGGTGTGTTCCTCCCTCTGCTCTATTTTGGAAGAATTTGAGAAGTATAGGTGTTAGCTCTTCTCTAAATGTTTGGTAGAATTCACCTGTGAAGCCATTTGGTCCTGGGCTTTTGTTTGTTGGAAGATTTTTCATCACAGTTTCAATTTCAGTGCTTATGATTGGTCTGTTTATATTTTCTATTTCTTCCTTGTTCAGTCTTAGAATGTTGTGCTTTTCTAAGAATTTGTCCATTTCTTCCAGATTGTCCATTTTATTAGCTTATAGTTGCTTGCAGTAATCTCTCATGATCCTTTGTATTTCTGCAGTGTCAGTTGTTACTTCTTCTTTTTCATTTCTAATTCTATTGATTTGAGTCTTCTCCCTTTTTTTGTTGATGAGGCTGGCTAATGGTTTATCAATTTTGTTTATCTTCTCAAAGAACCAGGTTTTAGTTTTATTGATCTTTGCTGTTGTTTCCTTCATGTCTTTTTACTTCATTTCTGATCTGACCTTTATGATTTCTTTCCTTCTTCTAACTTTTGGAGCTTTTTTGTTCTTCTTACTGTAGTTGCTTTAGGTGTAAGGTTAGCTTGTTTATTTCTGATGTTTCTTGTTTTTTGTGTTAGGATTGTATTGCTATAAACTTCCCTCTTAGAACTGCTTTTGCTGCATCCCATAGGTTTTGGGTCGTCGTATTTTCATTGTCATTTGTTTCTAGGTATATTTTGATTTCCTCTTTTATTTCTTCAGTGATCTCTTGGTTATTAAATAGTGTATTGTCTAGCCTCCCTGTGTTTGTATTCTTTACATATTTTTTCCTGTAATTGATATCCAGTCTCATAGTGCTGTGGTCGCAAAAGATACCTGATATGATTTCAATTTTCTTAAATTTACCAAGGCTTGATTTGTGACCCAAGATATGATCTATCCTGGTGAATGTTCCATGAGCACTTGAGAAAAAAGCGTATTCTGTTGTTTTTGGATGGAATGTCATATAAGCATCAATTAAGTCCAACTTGTTTAATGTTATTTAAAGCTTGTGTTTCCTTATTTATTTTCATTTTGGATGATGTGTCTATTGGTGACAGTGAGGTGTTAATGCCCCCTGCTATTACTGTGTTACTGTCAGTTTCCCCTTTTATGGCTGTTAGCATTTCCCTTATGTATTGAGGTGCTCCTACGCTGGGTTCATTAATATTTACAATTGTTATATCTTCTTCTTGTATTGATACCTTGATCATTTTGTAGTGTCCTTCTTTGTCTCTTGTAATAGTATTTATTTTAAAGTCTCTTTTGTTTGATATGAGAATTGCTGCTCCAGCTTCTTTTGATTTCCATTTGCATGGAATATCTTTTTCCATCCCTTCCCTTTCAGTCTGTATATGTCCCTAGGTCTGAAGTGGGTCTCTTGCAGACAGCATATGTATAGGTTTTGTTTTTGTATCCATTCAGCCAGTCTATGTCTTTTGGTTGGAGCATTTCATCCATTTACATTTAAGGTAATTATCGATATGTGTGTTCCTATTACCATTTCCTTAGTTGTTTGGGGTTTGTTTTTGTAGGTCTTTTCCTTCTCTTTTGTTTCCTGCCTAGAGAAGTTCCTTTAGCATTTGTTGTAAAGCTGGTTTGGTGGTGCTGAATTCTCTTAACTTTTGCTTGTCTGTAAAGGGTTTAATTTCTCCGTCAAATCTGAAAGAGCTCCATAACTTGAAGGTTGATTACTTGGATTTGAATCCCAGTTTTAATGTTACATGATCTAGAGTAAATCAGTTCATTTTTTCTTTTTTCTCTTATAGTAGAATGGAAGTAATAATTATGCCCACTTAACTTACTTCTTCTGGTTGCTGGGAGGTGATCTAAGAAAATGAATTGTGCAGTGCTTTATAGACTTTAATTCTATACAGACAGTAGTATTCTTCCTTATCCTCCTCTCAAAGTAATTTATAGATGAGTTTTTATCTTACCAGTACTGCCTTGTTTAGGGATCTACTCTGTAAGAAAAGGAAAATAGTATTAACTAAAGAATATTTAATTTTCATAATAAGTCTGTGATTTAGAAATTATTATTAACATTTTACGGTTAAAGAAAGAGGCTTAGAGAAGTTAAGTAACTTTCTCAATATCAATAATTTTATAAGTATTTGCTCCCTGGTTTCTCTGACTTCAGTGCTCATGTTTTTTTCTTTCACAAACTAATGTAGTTTGTTAATATACTGCAACCTGTTCCAACATTCCTTTGTTCATCATGCCTAATTTTGAAACTTCTTGACATTTCAGTCATTCTTGTTCTTTTAATTGGAGTTCATTTATTTCATGCATTTGGCAATTATTTATTGCCAGGTACTATGCTAAACACTCTCAGTTTTTGATCTTAGTTTAGTCTTTATTTTGAACAGAAGAAGACAAGTTTAAAATAGTGACACTTGCTCCTATTGTTCCCCCTATATTAGAGGGAAATACAAGTTGCTTTGGGAAGTCAGGGAAGTCTTCACAGAGGAAGTGATACCTAAGCCTGTGCTCTAACATTAACTTTTTATAGAATACAGATGGCCTCTGCCATTATGTCTTTTGTTTTTGTTGTACCATCAGATTCATACTGAGCCACTCATCGTAGGGTGAATAGTCAAATTACTCTTACATGTTCTTGTTATTTTCCAGCTTGTCCAGATTATTATCAATACAACACACTTGGAGAAATCCTGTAAGTACTTGGAAGAATTCATCACCAATATCACTAATGTGCTTCCAGAGACAGTCCACACCACCAAACTGTATGGCACCACGACTTTTAAGGTGAGAAAGCCCTACATTACTGTAGAAGTGCTTCTGGTGTGCTGGGGCATTCTACCTAACATGACTTTGTTTCTCCCATAAGTCATATATGGTCTTCCTTAGAAAAAGGATTTGATTATGATTTCCTTAGAAAAACAAATTTCAGTGCTAATTTTGGGGTGTTTAAACTAAAAATGGTCTACAGCTGTGTCCACTAAATCTTCCTTATATTTCATTCATGAAAATGACTGTTTCCTCAGTTGACCACCTGACAGGCAAGTATTTTTAAATATGGTCTAGAAAAGAGTGGTTGCAGCTGAAATCAACAGCAATTTAAAAATTTTAATTTAGCTATCCTTTCTTTTCTGTGTCCTGGGTCCAGTTTTTTTTCTTTTAACTTTACATTTCATTGTGGAATTTCTGTCCCTTGCTATTGTAGTTAGCAATTTTATAATCATCTTACAAGGCCACAGGACTAGTTTTGATGCAGTGTTGGATTAAATGAAAAAATGACGCTCTTATAGAGCAAAAGAAGACTTGATGGTAGATGAGTTTCTGGAGAGTAAAGAGCCTTAGGAAACTCATTTATATTGCCATGTGAGCTTTAAATAAATATTAAGCAGGGCAATATCTTAAACTAAAATGGTAGATTCTGACATAATGGCCAACATGTATGCTTTGGGAGTTTGTTATTGTTTGATTATTTTAGTTCTGAAACAAATCTATGTCACCCTTTTGAAATCTAGAAGTTGTTAATAGATATGAAGTGGTAGAGTTGAAATCATGATTTATGTTTATGGTATCTCCTTTTTTTGATCATTTTGTTCTCTTTGCCTATTTATTGGTACCTTCCCTTGAGAATGGATTTAACAGAAGAAACCCAATTTGATTCATATTGCTTATTATATTTTAAGACATATAAAAATTGTTGGTATGATCTGCTCTTTTTTCTGTTCCAAGAAAAAAAATATGAAAGATCCTGGCCAATGTAATCTTGAGAGAGAAGAACAAAGCTAGAAGCATCACACTTCCTGATTTCAAATTATATTATAAAGCTATAGTAATCAAAACGGTATGGTATTGGCATACAGACAGATACATAGATCAGTGGAACAGATTGGAGAACCCAGTATTAAATCCATGCATATATTGTCAATTAATTTATGACAAAGAGGCCAAGAATATACAATGAGGACAGGATAGTCTTTTCAATAAAAGCAAGTCAAAACTGCAGTGAGATAATACCTGAGATAAACACATGTTAGAATGGCTATCATCAAAAATACAAGAGATAACATATACTGGCAAGGATGTGGAGAAAGGGAAACTTGTACACTGTTGGTGGGAATGTAAGCTGGTACAACCACTATGGAAAACAGTATGGAGCTTCTTCAAGAAATTAAAAATAGAACTACTGTGTGATATGGCAATTCTGCTTCTGAGTGTGTATTAAAAGGAATCAAAATCATTATCTTGAAGAGTTATGTATACTTCCATGTTCACTACAGAATTAATCGTAACAGCCAAGATATGGAAACAACCTAAGTATCCATCAACAGATAAATGGATAAAGAAAATGTTACATACATATTCTCCATATATGTATCCATATATATGTGTGTATATAGATATATATATGAATATTATTCAGTCATGTAAAATGAGGAAATCCTGCCATTTGAATCCTAAAAAAATTCAAACTCATAGAAACAGAGAGTAGAAAAGTGGTTGCCAGGAACTGGGAGAGTGGGTTTGGCAAAAGAGAGAAGTTGGTAAAAGGGGTACAGACTTTCAGCTATAAGAGGAATAAGGTCTGAGGCTCTAATGTAAAACATGGTTTCTATAGTTGATAATACCATATTGTATAATATTTGCTAAGAGGATAGAACTTAAATGTTCTTACTAAAAAAAAAAAGATAAATATGTCAGGTGATGAATGTGTTAAATAACTAGATGATAGAAAAGAAATCCTTTCACAATATATTTGTATATCAAATCACCACAATATGTATTTTAAATGTCTTATAATTTTGTTTTCAATTGTACCTCAGTGAAGCTGAAAAAATGGAAAAAGTGAGATGTGTAACAACAAGATATTCTTTATCTGTTTATGATTAGGTTAGTTGCTAGATGAGTTACACATTCATGATGTGACCATGGGTTGTTTAAAACTCCCTATAAAATTACTTACAACAGAATTAATTATGCATGATATTATGTTGGTATCTTTACTTGTAAACTTTTCAATGATGTCTCCTTGTAGTAATACTGATACAATTTTACTGAGGGAAAGACTTATTTCATAAAGAGGCCCCAATTATTAGTATGAAAATATGACAAGAGCTTTAAGAATTTCAGGATGACCTTCCTTAGATAGTTTAAAGGAATTATAAGTACTCTTAATATTAGCATTATTATGGAGCATGGGTAATAATTTTATCAAAAATATTTCTACATGATTTCTACATGTGGAAGCCAAAATTTCTCTAGGAAAGAAAATGAGGGAGATGCTTATAATTAAGTGTTCAATAGGAAATAGGATTTAGAGAGTTAGAATATGATGTTCATTTATACTTGTTTATCCTATGGGGAATATGTAATATGTACTGCTATTCTTCCCCTAATCCATCTCAATTTTCTTATTTCAAGGGCTTTTCAAATTATGGTCAGAAATCCTCCCAAAGGGTGGCTTGTGTATTTTGTTGTTCCAGCATTAAAATTGCTGAGGGAAAATTAAAGGCAGACAGGAAGCCATAGAGGTTGAGCAGCTAGTTAAATACTTAGTAAAGGAGAAGTTCTGGAGACCACTAAAGGTCATGTTGACAGTGCTTATTGGAAACACTGATTGCTTAAAACACATTGAAAGTTTATTTTTACCAGGACTGTTTCAGACCAACTAACCCAGAACTCAGTATAAACATGGCAATTATAACAGCTACATATTGTGTATTTTCCTAAGCTACTGTTTCCAGAAAACTTTCACTTGCAGATGGAAACCTTAATGCTGAAAAAGGGGCAAAAACAATCAGAAGGTCTTCAAGGTATTTTCTTGCAGAGTTCCTTCTTGTTTCTACCATATGTGACCTAATCAAGCTGGTATCCTTAGCTTTCCTTGTTTATAAGAATTCCCTCACTTCAAAATAGAATGAAGGTATTTATTAATTTACCCCATCACAAATATTGCTTGTGTACCTACTATAAAATATGGAAGAGAAAATACTTAGTCCTTGGATTTAGAGTCTATAATCTACGGGGAAGACAGACACTGTAAGTTCTATAAAGAACTGTGCAAAAAATGCTGGAATAATGTAATAAATACATTAAATCTCTCACTGATTCTCCAAGTTTTTATAAAGCATCTGCTACATACCAGGCAATAAACCAGTCTCCTGACTTTACACAGCATATATTCTCGTGAGGGTGATAGATGATACAGAAACAAAAAATTTAATATAATGTGAGGTAGTGGTAAGAGCTAGGAAGAAAAATAAATGACCTGAATGAAATAAGAAATTGAATCACTTGGATTTCTGATAGATAAGCAGTCCAGTCAGAGGTAACAATATGGTAGAAGGTATTGGTGTATTCAAGGTGATCAGTATGCAAGGGGGTCAGTCTGGCCGTGAAGTATTTATCATTGGTAAGGGTGATAAGAGACAAGATCGTCAGGAGTCATATGATTTCTGGACTTGTAGGCCCCAGTAAATGCTTTCTATTTTATTTTGAAATGAAATATGAGGTCATTAGAAGATTAGAAATGGTGGTGGTAACCTGATTTATGATGGGTAACCCTAGTTGCTTTGTGGAAAATATACTATAGGTCAGCAAGAGTGGAAGAAGAGAATCCAATTTGAAGGTCATTGCAGTAGTCTAGGTAAGAGATAATGGTCACTTGGACTACAGTGGTAGGGTTTGAAGTGGTATGAAATATTTTTGAAGATAGAGATGGCAAGTTTTATTGCTAGATTAGGTATGAGATAATAAGAGAAAGAATGGAGTCAAGGATAATTCCAGGATACTTAAACTAAGCAAACTGGATTAACTAAGATGGGGAACAGCAAGAAAATAAGTTTTGGGGAGTGGCAGTAGAATCAAGATTTCCATTTTTCACATATAAAGCTTGAGGTATTTATTAGTCATTTATCATAGCGATTAAATTGACAGGATAAAGTCTTAGCTGGACATAAAAATTTAGAATTCATAAGTGTAAAGATGGTATTTTATGCCATGGAGCTGGCTGTCTTTTGGGAATTTAATATAGATAGAGAAAAGGTGTGAGGATTGAGCTCCAAGGGAAATCAACGTTGACAGGTCTAGAAGAAGAGGTGAGTGGTACTTATCTCAGTTCTGAGACCTTCAGGGAAGACTTACTGGAAAAGGCCCAGTAGGAGGTGTCCAGCAGGAGTATCTTGGGACCAGCAGGAAGTGTCCAGGTGGAGAAAGGATGAGGAGGGAGTAAGGGACATTTTTAGGTGAGGCAACTTCATGTAAAATGATGAAATAATGAAATAAAATCATACTTCTCTGGTGTAGAATAAGGGTAGCAATGACATAGAGAAGTAGGTAAATATCAATTGTGAAGCACTTTGTTTTATAATGATAGATAATTTGGACTTTATCCTACTAAAGTCTTTGAGAGACTTCAAGCAAGGATGTGTTGCAATTTTAAAAATAGTCATTTACTTTGCCTAATTAGAAGGAAGGAAGGAATGATAAAAGCATGGAATGCAGGAAAGGAATGAGACAAGAAAAAAGAAAGGAAGGAATAAATAAATCACAATTACTTGAAATTCATAATCAGAGGAAATGAAATACCGAGAATACTTTGTATAACTCTGTGCTAATAAATTTAATGATCTATAGGAAAATATGTGATTAAAAAGGTGATTCAAGAAGATAAAGAGGACTCCCTGGTGGTGCAGTAGATAAAACTTGGCACTCCCAATGCAGGGGGCCCGGGTTCAATCCCTGGTCAGGGAACTAGATCCCAGGTGCATGCCACAACTAAGGGTTTGCATGCCACAACTAAGGAGCCTGTGTGCTGCAACTAAGGAGCCGGTGAGCCACAACTAAGGAGCCATGAGCCACAACTAAGGAGCCCACATGCTGCAACTAAGACCCAGTGCAACCAGCTAAATAAATAAATATTAAAAAAAGAAAAGATAAAGAAAATTGACATAACTATGAAAAAAATGAAAAAGTTGTTAAAGACTTCTTAAAACTGGGGAAGATTCACATGATTTTACCAGTGAATTCATTCAGGCTTTCACGAAACAGATAATTTCTGTATAATTTAAACTACTCCATACCGTAGAGAAAAATGGAAAATATCTCAGTTAATTTTTGTGAAGTCAACATAACAATGATTCAAAACTTAAAAAAAAAAAAAAAGTTCTGAAGACCCTAGGGGCTGGACAGGAATAAAGACGCAGACGTAGAGAATGGACTTGAGGACGTGGGGAGGGGGAAGGGTAAGCTGGGATGAAGTGAGAGAGTGGCACGGACATATGTACACTACCAAATGTAAAATAGATAGCTAGTGGGAAGCAGACACATAGCACAGGGAGATCAGCTCAGAGCTTTGTGTCCACCTAGAGGGGTGGTATAGGGAGGGTGGGAGGGAGATGCAAGAGGGAGGAGATATGGGGATATATGTATATGTACAGCTGATTCACTTTGTTGTAAAGCAGAAACTAACACACTATTGTAAAGCAATTATACTCCAATAAAGATGTTTTAAAAAAGATAATAGCAATTGATAAAATAAATATTAGAGCAACAGAAAAAGAGAGATTTGGTCATAAAATGAGGTTAGCTAATATTTAATAAGCTCATGGTTCCCTCAGGTGTGCCAGGCTCTTTATGAAAGTTATTAGATTTAATAAAGGTGTTAAAACTATGGAAAAAAATATAGTAGCTGAAATTAAGTTTAAAAAGAAAACTAGAGAAACCATAAAATCCCTGAGCAATTAAAGACAAATATTGATGTAAAAATCATAAATAATAAAATATCAAACAAAATCCAGAAGTGCATAGAAAGCAGGGATAAAGTAATGTTAAGAATGCAAGGATGATTAGTATTAGAAAGTTGTTTAAAATTATTCACTACTGTAATAGATCAGGTGAGGAAAAATGCATGAGTATTTAAAAAGATACTAAAAAGGTATTTTATGTAAGGCCACATCTCTTCCTGATAAAATCTCTTAGTGAACCCCTCTATCAGTAATTGACAGATCAAGGAGGCAGAAAATTAGTAAGGATATTGTTGAACTGAATGGTGCTATCAATCAGCTAGATCGAATTGACATTTATAGAATACTTCATCTAACAACAGCGTAATACATATTCTTCTCAAGCTCATAAGAACATTCACCAAGACAGACCACGTTTGGGGTATTAAAGCACATCTTAAAAAATTTTAAAGAATAAAAATCATATAAAGCTTGCTCTCAGACCAAATGGAATTAAACCCTGGAAATAAATAACAGAAAGATAGCTAGAAAATCCCCAAATATTTGGAGATTAACCAGCACACTTCAGAAAAACACTTGGGTCAAAGAAAAAGTTTCAAGAGAAATTAAACAGTACTAAATTAAAATAAAGTATAACTTACTAAAACTTGTGGCATCAGTGAAAGCACTGCTTATAGGGAAATTTATAGCATTAACTGCATAAATTCCAAAAGAAGAAATTTCATGATCAGTAATCTAAGCTTCTACCTTAGGAAACTAGGGAAAGAAGAGCAAATTAAATCCAAAATAATCAAAAGAAAAGAAAAATTAGAGCAGAAATAATTGAAAACAGAAAAGCAAAGGAGAAAACCAATGAAACTAAACATGGGTTTTTAGAAAGATCAATAAAATTGATAAACTTTGAGTTAGGCTGACCAATAATAAAAGACAGAAGACACAAATTACTAATATCATAAATGAAGAAGGGTCCATCACTACTGATTCCATGGACATTAAAATATTAATAAGGGCATATTATGAACAACTCTATATCCACAAATTAACAACCTACATAATTTTTTCAGAGACACAATTTACCAAAACTCACACAAGGAGTAATAATCTAAATAACCTTATATCTGTTGAAGAAATTGAATCAATAATTAATGGCTTTCGAAAATAGAAAACACCAGGCCCAGTTGAAAGAAGTTGAACAAGACACAAGTAAATGGAAAGATATTCAATGTTCATTAATTGGAAGAATTAATATTGTTAAAATGTCCAAGCTACCCAAAGTGAACTACAGATTCAATGCAATCCCTATCAAAATGGTACTTTTTTTTACAGAAATTGAAAAAAAAATATTAAAATTTGTGTGGAACCACAAAAGACTCTGAAAATCCAAAGCAATCTTGAGAAAGAACAAAGCTGGAAACAACACACTTCCTGATTTCAAATTATGTTATAAAGCTATCGTAATGAAGACAGTATGGTATTGACCTACAAACAGACACATAGATAAATGGAACAGATTGAAGATCCCAGAAATAAACCTATACATATATGGTCGATTAATTTATGACAAAGGGGCCAAGAATATACAATGAGGAAAGGATAGTTTCTTAAATAAGTGGGTTTGGTGAAACTGGACAGGCACATGCAAAAGAATGAAACTGGATCTCTGTCTTATACCATAGACACAAATCAAATCAAAACGGATTAGAGACTTGAATGTAAGACTGAATCCATAACACTCCTAGAAGAAAACATAGAGGGTAACTTCTTTGACATTGGTCTTGGAGATGATTTTTTGGAGTTGACACCAAAAGCGAAGGCAATAAAATCAAGAATAAACAAGTGGGACTTCATCAAACTAAAAACTTTCTGTACAGCAAAGAAACCATCAACAGAATGAAAAAGCAACCAATTGAATGGGAGAAAATATTTGCAAATCATATATCTGGTAAGGAAGGGGTTAATATCCAAAAAACACAAAGAACTCATACAACTCAATAGCAAAAAAACAATCTGATTAAAAAATGGGCAGAGGAACTGAATAGACATTTTTCCAAAGAAGACATACAAATGAGCAACATGTAAATGAAAAGATGTTCAACATCACAAATCTTTAAGGAAATGCAAATCAAAACTACAATGAGATATTACCTTACATGTAGAGTGGTATCATCAAAAAGATAAGAGATAGGGTATATATCCAGAGAAAATTCTAATTTGAAAATATACTTGCACCCCAGTGTTCATAGTGCACTATTTACAATAGCCAGGTCATGGAAGCAACCTAAATGTCCATCAACAGATCAATGGTTAAAGAAGATGTGGTATATATATACAATGGAATACTACTCAGCCATAAAAAAGAACGAAATAATGCCATTTGCAGCGACATGGATGGATCTAGAGATTATCATACTAGTAAATAAAGTAAATTGGACAGAGAAAGGCAAATGCCATATATCACTTATATGTGGAATCCAAAATATGATACAAATGAACTTATTTACAAAACAGAAGTAGACCCACAGACATAGGAAACAAACTTATGGTTACCAAGGGGGAAAGGGGATGGGGGAAGGATAAATTAGGAGTTTGGGATTAGCAGATACAAACTACTATATATAAAATAGATAAAAAAGTTCTACTGTATAGCACAGGGGACTATATTCACTATCTTGTAATAAACCATAATGGAAAAGAATATATATGTGTGTGTGTGTGTGTGTGTGTGTGTGTGTGTGTGTGTGTGTGTGTGTATAAAATATATGTATAGCTATACTTTGCTGTACACCAGAAACTAACTTAACATTGTAAATCGACTATACTTCTATTAAGAAAAAGAGACACAAGAGATAACAAATGCTGGCAAGGATGTGGAGAAAAGGGAGCCCTTGTGTACTGTTGGTGGGAATGTAAGCTGGTACAGCCACTATGGAAAACAGTATGGAGGTTCCTCAAAAAATCAAAAATAGAACTACCATATGATCCAGCAATTCTACTTCTGGGTCTATATTCAAAGGAATCAGTATCTTGAAGAGTTATGTATACTTTCACATTCATTACAGCATTAATCAAAGTAGTCAAGATATGGAAACAACCTAAGTGTCTCTTAATGGATGAATAGCTAAGTTACACACACACACACACACACACACACACACACACCACATACACACAGTGGAATATTATTCAGCCATTAAAAAAAGAAGAAAATCCTGATCAGTTGCAAAAACATGGATGAACCTAGAAGGCATTATGCAAAATGAAATAAACCAGATAGACAAATACTTCATGGTATCATTTATATGTGGAATCTAACAAAAAAAGTTGAAGTCATAGAAACAGAGAGTAGAAACATTATTGCCAGGGCTGGGGGGTAAAGAAATAGAGGTTGATAAAAGGGTACAAACTTTCAATTGTAAGATGAATAGTCTGAGCATCTAGTATATAACAATGTGACTATAGTTGATTACACTATTGTATAAATGATAATTGCTAAGAGAGTAGAACTTCAGTGTTCTCACCAAAACAAACAAACAAAAAAGTAAACATGTGAGATGATAGCTGTGTTAATTAACTTGATGTCGGGAATCCTTTTGCAGTGTATACCTATATTTAGTCATTATGTTTTTCATTTTAAATATCTGACAACTTGGCAGTTATACGCTAATTAAGCTGAAAGAAATTCTACCTAATATTTAAGGATGAAATGTCACCACTTCTCTATAATATTTTCCAGGAAATAGAAGCAGAGAGAATACTACGTAACTCACTCTATGAGGCTAGCATTACCATAATACCAGCCAGACATCGCAGGAAAGGAAAGCTACAGACTAATATTTCTCATGAACTTAGATGCAGAATCCTCAACAAAATATTATGAAATTGAATCCAACAATGTATCAGAATTATATACTACCACCAAGTGGGTCTGCAAGACTTACTCAACATCAAATATCAAGTATTGTAATTCATCACATTAATGGGCTAAAGAAGAACAATTATAGAATCATATTAATAGATATAGAAAATGCATTTGACAAAATCCAACACCTGTTCATGATAAAAACCTCTCAGCTAACTATAATAGAAGGGGAATGCCCTCAACTTGGTAAAGAACATCTACAAAAGTCCTACAAATAACATCATACCTGATAGTGAGAAACTAGAAACTTTCCTGCTAAAATCATGAAAAAGGCCGGAATGTCCTTTTATACCACTCTTATTCAACATTCAGTAAGCCATGAAATAAAAGACTTACAGACTGGGAAGACAGAGATAAAACTGACTTAGTTTACAGATGACATGATTGTCTAAGTAGAAAATATGAAAGAATTAACAATAACAAAAAGACTGCTGGAAGTAATAAATGAATGTAGCAAGGTTCAGCATATAAAATTGGTATACAAAAGTTATTTGCTTTATCATTATACCAGTAACAAATAACTGGAATTTGTAATTAAAAACATAATGCTATTTACATTAACATTGAAAAAAGAAATAGATATAAACCTAACAAGATAAACAAGATCTATGTGAGAAAACCTGTAAAACTCTGATAAAAAGTAATCAAAGAAGTAAGATCTAAATAAGTGGAGATATGTTCCATATTCGTGGATAAGAAGATTCAATATTTTATCAAGATATCAGTTCTTTTCAACTTAATCTAAAGATTCAGTCCCAGTCCAAATTCCAGCAACTCATTTTGTGGATATTGACATATTGTTTCTGAAGTTTATGTGGAGAGGCAAAACACCCAGAATAGTCAACACAATATTGACGGAGAAGAACAATGTTGGAGAACTGACACTACCTGACTTCAAGACTTATTATAAAGCTACAGTAATCAAGACAGTGTGGTATTGGGGGAAAAAAAAAATGATGATTAGGTCAAGGGAACAACATAGGAGCCCAGAAATAGACTCTCGCAAATATAGTCAACTGATTGTTGACATGCAGTAAACTCAGTTTAATGGAGAAATGAAAGTGTTTTCAATAAATGTTGAAAAAACTCGACATCCACCTGCAAAAAAGAAAAAAAAAATGAACCTAGACACAGATGTTACACTTTAAAATTGAGTTAAAAATTTGAGTTTGAGTTAAACTCAAAAAAAATTGAGTAAATTGAGTTAAAAATTAACTCAAAGGGGATCACAGACTTACGTGTGAAACACAGCACTATAAAACTCATAGAAGATAACATAAGGGAAAATGTTGGTAACCTTGGGTTTCACTATGACTTAAGGTACAGCAACCAGAACACAGTCCATCAAAGAAAATACTGATAAGATGGACTTCATTAAAATGAAAAACTTCTGCTGTAGAAAAGACACTGTTAAAAGAATGAAAAGAAGGAGAAAATGTTTGTAAAATGCATATCTAATAAAGGACATATCCAAAATATACAAAGAATGGGTAAAAGTCAACAATAAGAAAATTAAAAAGTGGGTTTAATGTGGGCTCACTTTAAAAATGGGCAAAAGATCTGAATAGATACCACACCAAAGGATGGAGAGGGAGTTATAAGTTAAAACAACAGTGATACCATTGTACAACTCTTAAAAAGACTAAAACTGAAAACACTGACAACAAATGCTGGAGCAATAGCAGCTCTCATTCATTGCTGGTGCTAATACAAAATGGTAATGTTATTTTGGAAGACAGTTTGTCAGTTTCTTACAAGGCTAAACAGAAATAGTCTTCCCATGCAATTCACCAGTCATGCGTCTTGGTAACTATCCAAGTGAATTGAAATGTTAAGCTACACAAAAACTTACACATAAATCATTACAGTAGCATTATTCAAAATTGACTACACTTAGAAGCTATCAAGATGTCCTTCAATAGGTAAATGGATAAACAAACTATGATACGTCCTGACAATGGAATATTATTCAGTGATGAAAAGGAATGAATATCAAGCCATAGAAAGACATGGAGGAAAATTAACTGCACATTGCTAAGTAAAATAAGCCAATCAGCTACATACATGGTTCCCAGTATAAGACATTGTAGAAAGGCAAAGTTCTGGAGAAAGTAAAAAGATGGTTTGTTTCCAGGATTTGGGGGATGAGCAAGGGAGGGATGGATAGAGTAGAGTGGATTTTTATGACAAGAAAACTATTCTGTACGATTCTGTAATAGTGAATACATGACATTATCCATTTGTAAGTACCCATGGAACTGTACAACACAAATAGTAAACCCTGATGCAAACTGTGAACTTTAGTTAATAATAAAATATCAATATCAGTTCATCTATTGTAACAAATGTTCCACACTAATGCAAGGTTTTTTAAATAGGGGAAACAGTGGGAAGGGGATGGCGGGCAGTATCTGGAAATGCTCTGTACTTTCTGCTCAATTTTTCTTTAAGCCCAGATTTCTAGAAAATAATGTTTATTAATTAAAAGAAAACTTAGTAAAATGGGAATTCAAGGACAATATTAAATTATCATACAAGTAAGTAAATATGTAAGCAGAGAAATGCTCTTAGAACTGTGTTCATATAAGTAAACATAGTCAATGCCTATATTATAGTATGTAAATACCTGTAAAATTATGCAGCCATTAAAAAGGTGAAAATGGAGAGGCGGGTATGAGTTCGAGTAAAGTTTTGGGGGTAGAATTTATAGGACACCGTGCCTATGAAGGAATGAATGGAATCTAATATGTTGCTTAAATCTCTGCCTTGGCCTGAAATGAACAGGTGAAGAGTGGGAATTATGATTATTCTTGTCCTGGACTTACAATATTCAAAGTTTCTGTGAGCCATAGTGCAGGAAACAATCAGAAATATGGGTCTTTAAGAAGAAAGGGTTTGGACAGATATAGTGGAAGCCATAGGAGGTGATGAAATCATCCAGCGGAAGTGAGAGGATTAGAGACCAGAAAAGTAAAAGTAAAACTATGTCCTGAAAGCCAACAGAGAACAGGGTAAGATGAGACTGAAAAATGGATATTGGATATGGTAGCCTGGCGGTCATGGATTACCCTGGACCAGTCCATGTTGATGGATTGTTAGATTGCAGCGTAGACTGTTTTCTCCTAAAAATGTTTTGCTTGGAGCTTTAGTCCCATAACACTTCTTAGAGCCTTTTATATGCCAGTGTAAATCAAGACTCTTTTAAACTGGGGTTCTCAGACTTAATTGATCTAGGAACTTTTTTGCTGTCATTTAAGCATTTTTCAGGACTGTTGTTAATTAGAGCATATTTTAGGAAATGTGTGCCAATCTTTGAAGAAACTTGATTATAAAGAATCTAGAAAGGTAGGATAGTAACTAGTGGGAACATACAGCATTAAATTAGAAACTTCAGGATACTTAAAATAAGCAAAGTGAAGAGACTAGCAACTATAAGAGAGGTTGATATTGCAGGAAGGGAGGTTCTTGGAATTCCAGAAGAGAAGAAAGAGAACAGGATCCTGAGAATGAGTGTAGTTTTAAACATAGGTAAGAAGGTACAGGATGCAGATAGCTGAGGGCAGTGAAGGCAGTTTCTCTATTTGGTGAATCAATATAATAATTTGTCTTGCAGATACAAAATAGAAAGGACTCTACTGAGCTTTTGAAAACAAGAAAAATAATGGAGACTGTGATATTACTTGATATTCTCAATTATGTTACTTAGTTTGAGATGTCTCCAAGCAGAGATTTCTGCTTTGCTTATACTGGAATTTTGAATGACTATTCAAATTTCGTATTTCACAGGATGCCAGACATGCAGCTGAAGAAGAGATTTATACCAACTTAAACCAGAAGATTGACCAGTTTCTACAGCTGGCTGACTATGACTGGATGACAGGAGATTTGGGCAACAAAGCTAGTGATTACCTAGTAGACCTCATTGCCTTTCTCCGTAGCACCTTTGCTGTCTTCACACACCTTCCTGTAAGTGACCATTGCTTTTACTTTGTCCATCATATAGAAAAAAGGTTTCTTAAAATCTAGATTGGTAAAATATGTTTGTTTCTGCTTTAACTAGCCAGAAAGCTGTGGATATAAAAGCTCACACTATAATTATCATCCCTTAACAAGATTTAAAGACCTCTTTCTCATTTTCTCATTGACATTTGCATTTTGTTTATTCTGGAAATGGTTCCTAATATTATGCTACTTATATCCCTCCTAACTTCAAGGTAATTAGTACAAACATATAATGAATGCCTTGGTAGAAGTAGAATAGAAAATTAGGAGTTAGAATTTTAGATATGTATTTTTTAATTCTAGAATGTCCATTTAAATTTTTTTATATCCTCAAATTTCTGGTGAAATTCTCCATCCTTTTTCCAATTTGTCTATCTTTTCTCTATTTTCTTGAGCATATTTATCACAGACTTTTAAAAATTGAAGTATAGTTGATTTACAATATTATATTAGGGACTTCCCTGGCAGTCCAGTGGTTACGACTCTGTGCTCCCAATTCAGGGGCCATGGGTTTGATCCCTCGTCAGGGAACTAAAATCCCGAATGCCTCACGGTGCAGCCAAAAAAAAAAGTTACAATATTAGTTTCAGGTGTACAGCATAGTGATTCAGTATTTTTACAGATTTTACTCCAGTAAAAGTTATTATGAGATAATGGCTATAATTCCATGTGCTATATGATATATCCTTGTTGCTTATCTATTTTATACATAGTAGTTTTGTATCTCTTAATCCCTTTCTGCTGTCTTGCCCCTCCCTCTTTCCCTCTTTTCTGTTGTTTCTTGATCTTTATTTTATTTATTTCCTCTCTAATCTTTATTATTTCCTTCCTTCTGATGACTTTGGCCTTTGTCTTTTTCTAATTTCTTTAAGTGGTTGGTTAGGTACTTTATTTGAGGTTTTACGTATTTCTTGAGGAAGGCCTGTATTGCTATAAACTTCCCCCTTAGAACTGCTTTTGCTGCACCTCATAGATTTTGGAGTGTTGTGTTTCCTTTTTCCTTTGTCTCAACGTATTTTCTGATTTCCTCTTTGATTTCTTCATTGACCAGGTGGTTTTTTAGTAGCATGTTGTTTAGTCTCCACATGTTCATGCTTTTCCCCATTTTTCTTCCTGTAATTGAGTTCTAATTTTATACCATTGTAGTGGGGGAAAATGCTTGATATTAATATCTATCTCCTTAAATTTGTTCAGCCTTATTTTGTGGCCCAGTGTGTGATCTGTCCTGGAGAATGTTCCATGTGCACTTGAAAGGAATGTGTATTCTGCTGTTTTTGGATGAAATGTCCTGTAGATATCTTTTAAGTTTAACTGTTCAAGTGTGTCATTTAAGACCACTGTTATATGATTGATTTTCTGTCTGGATCATATGTTCATTGATGTAAGTGAGGTATGAAAGTTCCCTATTGTTATGGTATTGTCATCAATTTCTCCCTCTATGTCTGTGAATATTTGCTTTATATATTTAGGTGCCCCTAATATTACACTGAGTGTAATATCCTTGTCTTGTATTGATCCCTTTATCATCATATAATGCCCTTCTTTGTCTTTTGTGATAGCTTTGTTTGAAAGTCTATTTTGTCTGAAGCGAGTATTGTTACCCCGGCTTTCTTATTGTTCCCATTTGCGTAAAATATCTTTTTTCATTTCCTCACCTTCTTTGTGTATGTGAGTTTCTTAGGCGACATATAGAAGGGTCTTGTTTTTTCATTTAATCAGCCACCCTGTGTCCTTTGAGGGAGCATTTGTCCATTGATATTTAAAGTAATTATTAATAGTTATGTACTTATTGCCATTTTGTCACTTATTTTCTGCTTGTTCATGTAGTTCTTCTCTTTGTTTCTTCCCTTGTGGTTTTGTTGATTTTCTTTAGTAGTATATACCAGAGAACTCCTAGATGTTTTCATTTTTTACAATTTGCTCTTTTCTTTTGCTGTTCTGATTGGGTGATTTACATTATTCTACCAGATCACTTACTCATTCTTCTGTATCACTTAGTTTGCTATTCATTCCTCCTAGTGTGCTTTTAATTTCAGCTGTTGAATTCTTCATTTCTGATTGGGTCTTTTAAAATACTTTCTAGTTTCTTATTAAAGTTATTAGTGTATAGATAGATTCTTTCCCCTAATTCAGTTAACATTTTTTATAACCAATGGTTTGAATTCTTCTTCAGGTAAATCGTTTATTTATGTTTCATTTTTTTCTCAGCTGTTTTTTCTTGCTCTTTCAATTGAGAACAGTTCTTCTGCCATTGCATTTTGCTTAACTTTCTCTGTTTCTATGAGTTTAGGTGAAACAGTTACCTATTGTGGTCTTGAAGGGGTGTTCTTATGTGGCAGCATCCCTATGTGTGCCCAGTGCCTTTGGTGGGAGAGCTGGATTTGGTGTGGAAACAAGTCACATCTTTCCTCAGGATGTGCTGGTAGCTATCAGCTTGGTAGGGAGTGGGGCTAGAGATGGAGGAGCTAGAGCTGGCACCAGGTGTGAAGTGGGACTTCCCCTCTGCTCAATGGCCATGACCACCCTATGAGGGGTGGGGTCTGATCCCAAATTCCTGGAGCAGAAGCCCTGAGGGTCTGGCCTGGGCCAGCTCTGTTCCCTTTGTGCTTCCCCCTTTTTCCACACGAGAGCCTTGCCCAAGTGGCGGGAAGTGCTGAAGTAAGTTGGGTCCATAGGGTCTCTTGGCCTGTGTTGATTGCAGACAGAGGTTCAAGCTGTCGCTGATACACTGCCTGTATAGGTTCCCACAATTGTTTCCCTCACAGCTGGTTACTGCCCCCGTCCCTGCTGCCCCTGCCCTGTTGTGGAACCACACTATAGAGCTATTGTTGTCTATGTGGACTTTCAGTATCAGGAGTTGAGCTATGTTCGAGTGCTGCCATCAGAGGTTTGGGCTGCTTGTGATGTTCTGCTTGAGTAAGCATTAACAATGACCCCAATCCCACCCAGGCTCCGCCCAAAGGCCAGGTTGTCTCTGCATCCCAAGATCGAGTTTTCTCCCTGGTCATGACCACCCCAGATTTAATGCCCTGCTGTGACATGGAGTGAGCAGCACTGGTGCATTGGCTCAGCTCAGGCTGAGGCACGCACTGAGGCGGTTGTGGGAAACCTGGCAGCCACTAGAGCAGAACTCTTTCCACCCTGCCTTGAGGGCAACCCAGCACTCATGTGCTCTTCATGAGCAGTGTTCAGGCTTCCCACTACTCCCCTGTTAGTCCCAGTGGTCCTCCAACCAGCCAAGGAGTCTTGTCTCTCCTGCACAGGACCCCAGACTTGGGCATCCAATCTGTGGCTCTCACCACTCACTCCCCAGGGCAGGTGTCCACCCATGTATTCTTCCTGTTACTCTGAGTCACCTCCCAGGAACACAGGGCCCAACCCGGTCACGTTCTTCCCATTCTGCCTGACTACCTGTGTATCTTTCTTACAGCCTTGTTTGTACCGGATTCCTTCTGCCAGTTTCCAGTTAGTTTTCAGTGAGAATTGTTCAACATGTAGATGTATTTTGATGAGTTCATGGGGAAATGTGAGCTCCATGTCCTCTTAATCCACTATCCTGATCCTCCTCTACAGTTCTTTTAAAGACATTTATTAATGCCTATGTGTAGTTCACCTACATATTGGTTCGATTTGTTTCTGAGGTTTTGGTTTTTCGGTTTTTTTGCTGTTGTTTTCAGTCATATGGTCCTATCTCTTCCTACCATTTTTTGGTATATATTAGACATTGTCTTTAAAATATGTAGAGGTTCCAAATGATATCAACAGCCACCAGAATCAATTCATCCTTTCCCTTACTAAGTAGCTAGAATGAGTGGGTGGGTTGTGGTTTGGGCCTTATCATCTTAATCCAATCATGGATTGATCAGGGTTGAGCTTGGGTTGCAGTTGTAATGTACCTTTAGTTTACCTTTTTAAAATTTAATTTAATTTAATTTTTTAACATCTTTATTGGAGTATAATTGCTTTACAATGGTGTGTTAGTTTCTGCTGTATAACAAAGTGAATCAGCTATACATATACATATATCCCCATATCTCTTCCCTCTTGCATCTCCCTCCCTCCCACCCTCCCTATGCCACCCCTCTAGGGGGTCACAAAGCACCAAGCTGATCTCCCTGTGCTATGCAGCTGCTTCCCACTAGATATCAGCTTTACATTTGGTAGTGTATATATATCCATGCCACTCTCTCACTTTGTCCCAGCTTCCCCATCCCCTTCCTCATGTCTTCAAGTCCATTGTCTAGTAGGTCTGCGTGTTTATTCCTGTCTTGCCCCTAGGTTCTTCATGACCTTTTTTTTTTTTTTTTAGATTCTATATATATGTGTTACCATATGGTATTTGTTTTTCTCTTTCTGACTTACTTCACTCTGTATGATGGACTCTAGGTCCATCCACCTCACTACAAATAACTCAATTTCGTTTCCTTTTATGGCTGAATTATATTCCATTGTATATATGTGCCATATCTTTTTTATCTATTCATCTGTCGATGGACACTTAGGTTGCTTCCATGTCCTGGCTATTGTAAATAGAGCTGCAATGAACATTGTGGTTCATGACTCTTTTTGAATTATGGTTTTCCCAGGGATATGCCCAGTAGTTGGATTGCTGGGTCATATGGTAGTTTTATTTTTAGTTTTTTAAGGAGCCTCCATACTGTTCTCCATAGTGGCTGTATCAATTTACATTCCCACCAACAGTGCAAGAGGGTTCCCTTTTCTCCACACCCTCTCCAGCATTTATTGTTTGTAGACTTTTTGATGATGGCTATTCTGACTGGTGTGAGGTGATACCTCATTGTAGTTTTGATTTGCATTTCTCTTATGATTAATGGTGTTGAGCATTCTTTCATGTGTTTGTTGGGAATATGTATATCTTCTTTGGAGAAATGTCTATTTAGGTCTTCTGCCCATTTTTGGATTGGGTTGTTTTTTTGATATTGAGCTGCATGAGCTGCTTGTAAATTTTGGAGATTAATCCTTTGTCAGTTGCTCCATTTGCAAATATTTTCTCCCATTCTGAGGGTTATCTTTTCGTCTTATTTATGGTTTCCTTTTCTGTGAAAAAGCTTTTGAGTTTCATTAGGTCCCGTTTGTTTCTTTTTATTTCCATTTCTCTAGGAGGTGGGTCAAAAAGGATCTTGCTGTGATTTATGTCATAGAGTGTTCTGCCTATGTTTTCCTCTAAGAGTTTGATAGTTTCTGGCCTTATATTTAGGTCTTTAATCCATTTTGAGTTTCTTTTTGTGTATGGTGTTAGGGAGTTTTCTAACTTCATTTTTTTACATGTAGCTGTCCAGTTTTCCCAGCACCACTTACTTATTGAAGAGGCTGTATTTTCTCTGTTGTATCTTCTTGCCCCCTGTATCAAATATAAGGTGACCATATGTGTGTGGGGTTATCTCTGGGCTTTCTATCCTGTTCCATTGATCTATATTTCTGTTTTTTTGCTTGTACCATACTGTCTTGATTACTGTAGCTTTGTAGTATAGTCTGAAGTCAGGGAGCCTGATTCCTCCAGCTCCGTTTTTCTTTCTCAAGATTGCTTTGGCTATTCGGGGTCTTTTTGTTTCCATACAAATTGTGAAATTTTTTGTTCTAGTTCTGTGAAAAATGCCAGTGGTAGTTTGATGGGAATTGCACTGAATCTGTAGATTGCTTTGGGTAGTAGAGTCATTTTCACAATGTTGATTCTTCCAATCCAAGAACATGGTATATCTCTCCATCTGTTTGTATCATATTTAATTTCTTTCATCAGTGTTTTATAGTTTGCTGAGTACAGGTGTTTTGTCTCCTCAGGTAGGTGTATTCCTCGGTATTTTATTCTTTTTGTTGCAGTGGTAAACGAGAGTGTTTCCTTAATTTCACTTTCAGATTTTTCATAATTAGTATTTGGAATGCAAGAGATTTCTGTGCATTTATTTTGTATCCTACTACTTTACCAAATTCATTGATTAACTGTAGTGGTTTTCTGGTAGAATCTTTAGGATTCTCTGTGTATAGTATCACATCATCTGCAAACAGTGAGAGCTTTACTTCTTCTTTTCCGATTTGGATTCCTTTTATTTCTTCTTCTTCTCTGATTGCTGTGGCTAAAACTTCCAAAACAATGTTGAATAATAGGGGTGAGAGTGGGCAACCTTGTCTTTTTCCTGATCTTAGTGGAAATGGTTTCAGTTTTTCACCATTGAGGATGATTTGGCTGTGGGTTTGTCATATATGGCCTTTATTATGTTGAGGTAAGTTCCCTCTATGCCTACTTTCTGGAGTGTTCTTATCATAAATTGGTGTTGAAGTTTGTTGAAACCTTTTTCTGCGTCTATTGAGATGATCATATGGTTTTTATTCTTCAGTTTGTTAATATGGTGTATCACGTTGATTGATTTGCATATATTGAAAAATCCTTGCATTCCTGGGATAAATCCCACTTGACCATGGTGTATGATCCTTTTCATGTGCTGTAGGATTTTGTTTGCTAGTATTTTGTTGAAGATTTTTGTAGCTATGTTCATCAGTGATATTGGCCTGTAGTTTTCTTTCCTTGTGATATCTTTGTCTGGTTTTGGTATCACGGTGATGGTGTCCTCATAGGATAAGTTTGGGAGTGTTCCTCCCTCTGCTATATTTTGGAAGAATTTGAGAAGGATAGGTGTTATCTCTTCTCTAAATGTTTGATAGAATTCACCTGTGAAGCCATCTGGTCCTGGGCTTTTGTTTGTTAGAAGATTTTTAATCACAGTTTCAATTTCAGTGCTTGTGATTGGTCTGTTTATATTTTCTATTTCTTCCTGGTTCAGTCTCCAAAGGTTGTGCTTTTCTAAGAATTTGTTCATTTCTTCCAGGTTGTCCATTTTCTTGGCATATAGCTGCTTATAGTAATCTCTCATGATCCTTTG
Organism: Tursiops truncatus; assembly: GCF_011762595.2. NCBI lineage: Eukaryota > Metazoa > Chordata > Mammalia > Artiodactyla > Delphinidae > Tursiops > Tursiops truncatus. Next base: position 27,923,753 of record NC_047047.1, read on the forward strand.
TATTTCTTCAGTGTCAGTTGTTACTTCTTTTTCACTGTAATTCTGTTAATTTGAGTCTTCTCCCTTTTGTTCTTGATGAGGCTGGCTATGGTTTATCAATTTTGTTTATCTTCTCAAAGAACCAGCTTTTAGTTTTATTGATCTTTGCTATTGTTTCCTTCATTTCTTTTTCATTTATTTCTGATCTGATCTTTATGATTTTGTTCCTTCTGCTAACGTTGGGGGTTTTTTGTTCTTTCTCTAATTGCTTTAGGAGTAAGGTTAGGTTGTTTATTTGAGATGTTTCTTGTTTCTTAAGGTAGGATTGTATTGCTATAAACTTCCCTCTTAGAACTGCTTTTGCCGCATCCCATAGGTTTTGGGTCATCGTATTTTCATTGTCATTTGTTTCTAGGTATTTTTTGATTTCCTCTTTTATTTCTTCAGTGATCTCTTGGTTATTAAATAGTGTATTGTTTAGCCTCCATGTGTTTGTGTCTTTTCCAGATTTTTTCCTGTAATTGATACCCAGTCTCATAGTGTTGTGGTCAGAAAAGATACTTGATACGAATTCATTTTTCTTAAATTTACCAAGGCTTGGTTTGTGACCCAAGATATGATCTATCCTGGAGAATGTTCCATGAGCACTTTAGAAGGAAGTATATTCTGTTGTTTTTGGATGGAATGTCCTATAAATATCAAAGAAGTCCATCTTGTCTAATGAATCATTTAAAGCTTGTGTTTCCTTATTTATTTTCATTTTGTATGATCTGTCCATTGGTGAAAGTGAGGTGTTAAATTCCCCTAGTATCATTGTGTTACTGTCAGTTTCCCCTTTTATGGTTGTTAGCATTTCCCTTACGTATTGAGGTGCTCCTATGTTGGGTGCATAAATATTTACAATTGTTATTTCTTCTTCGTCGATTGATCCCTTGATCATTATGTAGTTTCCTTTGTCTCTTGTAATAGTCATTGTTATAAAGTCTATTTTGTCTGATAGGAGAATTGCTACTCCAGCTTTCTTTTGATTTCCATTTGCATAGAATATCTTTTTCCATCCCCTCACTTTCAGCCTGTATGTGTCCCTAGGTCTGAGGTGGCTCTCTTGTAGACAGCATATATGCGCTTCTTGTTTTTGTATCCATTCAGCCAGTCTGTGTCTTTTGGTTGGCACATTTAATCCATTTGAGTTTAAGGTAATTATCGATATGTATGTTCCTATTACCATTTTCTTAATTGTTTTGAGTTTGTTATGGTAGGTCTTTTCCTTCTCTTTTGTTCCTGCCTAGAAAAGTTCCTTTAGCTTTTGTTGTAAAGCTGGTTTGGTGGTGCTGAATTCTCTTAGTTTTTGCTTGTCTGTAAAGGTTTTAATTTCTCCATCAAATCTGAATGAGATCCTTGCTGGGTAGAGTAATTTTGGTTGTAGGTTTTTCTGTTTCATCACCTTAAATATGTCCTGCCACTCCCATCTGGCTTGCAGAGTTTCTGCTGAAAGATTAGCTGTTAACCTTATGGGGATTCCATTGTGTGTTATTTGTTGCTTTTCCCTTGCTGCTTTTAATATTTTTTCTTTGTATTTAATTTTTGATAGTTTATTTAATATGTGTCTTCGAATGTTTCTCCTTGGATTTATCCTGTATGGGACTCTCTGTGCTTCCTGGCCTTGATTAACTATTTCCTTTCCCATATTAGGGAAATTTTCAAATATAATCTCTTCAAATATTTTCTCAGTCCCTTTCTTTTTCTCCTCATCTTCTGGGACCCCTATAATCCAAATGTTGTTTCGTTTAATGTGTCCCAGATGTCTCTGAGAGTGTCCTCAATTCTTTTCATTCTTTTTTCTTTATTCTGCTCTGCAGTAGTTATTTCCACTATTTCATCTTCCAGTTCACTTATCCGTTCTTCTGCGTCAGTTTTTCTGCTATTGATTCCTTGTAGAGAATTTTTAATTTCATTTATTGTGTTGTTCATCATTGTTTGTTTGTGCTCTAGTTCTTCTAGGTCCTTGTTAAACGTTTCTTGTATTTTCTGTATTCTATTTCCAAGATTTTGGATCATCTTTACTATCATTATTCTGAATTCTTTTTCAGGTAGACTGCCTACTTCGTCTTCATTTGTTAGGTATGGTGGGTTTTTACCTTGCTCCTTCATCCTCTGTGTGTTTCTCTGTCTTCCTATTTTGCTTAACTTACTGTGTTTGGGATCTCCTTTTCGCAGGCTGCAGGTTCGTAGTTCTCTTGGTTTTGGTTTCTGCCCCCAGTGGCTAAGGTTGGTTCAGTGGGTTGTGTAGGCTTCCTGGTGGAGGGGACTAGTTCCTGTGTTCTGGTGAATGAGGCTGGATCTTGTCTTTCTGGTGGGGAAGTCCACATCTGGTGGTGGTTTTTGGGTGTCTGTGACCTTATTATGATTTTAGGCAGCCTCTGTGGTAATGGGTGGGGTTGTGTTATGTCTTGCTAGTTTCTTGGCATGGGGTGTGCAGCACTGTAGCTTGCTGGTGATTGAGTGGAGCTGGGTCTTGGCGTTGAGACTGGGATGTCTGGGAGATTTTCACCGTTTGATATTACGTGGAGCTGGGAGGTCTCTGGTGGACCAATGTCCTGAACTCGGCTCTCCCATCTCAGAGGCACAGGCCTGATGCCCGGTCGGAGCACCAAGACCCTGTCAACCACATTGTTCAAAAGAAAAGGGAGAAAAATAGAAAGAAAGAAAATATTAAATAAAATCGAGTTATTAAAATAAAAAATGGAAAATAATTATTACAAATAATAAAAAGAAAGAATGAATGAAGAGAGCAACCAAACCAAAAAACAAATCCACCAATGATAACAAGTGCTAAAAACTTTACTTGAGAAAAAAAAAAATACGGACAGACAGAACCCTATGACAAATGGTAGGAGCAAAGCTATAGAGAGAAAATCACACACAGATGCATACCCATACACACTCACAAAAAGAGAAAAAGGAAAAAAATTTATATATATATCGTTGCTCCCAATGTCCACCACCTCAATTTTGGATGATTCGTTGTGTTTTCAGGTATTCCACAGATGCAGGGTACATCAAGTTGATTGTGGAGATTTAATTTGCTGCCCCTGAGGCTGCATGGAGAAATTTCCCTTTCTGTTCTTTGTCCGCACTGCTCTGGGGTTCAGCTTTGGATTCGGCCCCGCCTTTGTGTGTAGGTCGCCTGCGGGCATCTGTTCTTCACTCAGATAGGACGGGGTTAAAGTAGCAGGTGATTAGGGGGCTCTGTCTCACTCAGGCCATGGGGAGGGAGGGGTACAGAATGTGGGGCACGACTGTGGCGGCAGAGGCCGGCATGACATTGCACCAACCTGAGGTGCGCCTTGCGTTCTACCGGGAAATTTGTCCCTGGATCACGGGACCCTGGCAGTGGTGGGCTGCACAGGCTCCCAGGAGGGGAGGTGTGGAGAGTGACCTGTGCTCGCACACAGGCTTCTTGCTGGCTGCAGCAGCAGCCTTAGCATCTCATGCCCGTCTCTGGTGTCCACGGTGATAGGTGCGGCTCACGCCTGTCTCTGGAGCTCGTTTAGGCAGTGCTCTTAATCCCCTCTGCTCACGCACCGCAAAATAACGTGGCAAGGAAAAGTCTCTAGCCTGTTCGGCAGTTCCAGACCTTTTCCCCGACACACTCCCGGCTAGCTGTGGCAGACTATCCCCCTTCAGGCTGTGTTCACACAGCCAACCCCAGTCCTCTCCATGGGATCTGACCTCCAAAGCCCGAGACTCAGCTCCCAGCACCCACCCACCCTGGTAGCTGAGTAGACAAGCCTCTCGGGCTGGTGAGTGCTGGTCAGCATGGATCCTCCTTGTGGGAATCTCTCCGCTTTTCTCTCTGCACCGCTGTTGCTGAGCTCTCCTCCATGGCTCAGAAGCTTCCCCCTCCGCCACCCTAGTCTCTGCCAGTGAAGGGGCTTCCTAGTGTATGGAAACTTTTCCTCCTTCACAGCTCCCTCCCAGTGGTGCAGGTCCCGTCCCTATTCTTTTTTCTCTTTTTTTTCTTTTTTCTTTTGCCCTACCCAGGTACGTGGGGAGTTTCTTGCCTTTTGGGCTGTCTGAGTTCTTCTGCAAGCATTCAGTAGGTGTTCCGTAGGAGTTGTTCCACATATAGATGTATTTCTGATGTATTTGTGGGGAGGAAGGTGATCTCCTTCTTACTCTTCTGCCATCTTGAATGTCTCTTCTGGTTTACCTTTGTTGCTGGGATGTGGGTTTTCTGAGTTTTTAATATGAGCCTGGCACATTATTGTCTCTTCAGTACTGAGAGGACTACGGAAATTTCTCCTTTTCAGATAAACTTATCTCTTCAGCCTTCTGCTTTTTTCAATTTTAGAATTTGGCAAATATCTTGAATAGGAGTCTTACCCATGTCAGCAATTGCCCACAGGAAAAAATGTGGTTAGAGACTGTCAATATCAATTCATTACTCCCTGAAGAGCTTTCAAGCTTCCACCTGAGATTCTCATGAATCCTCCCACTAGTGAGTCTTTTTTTCTCAAACTCTGTGAGACTGCAGGAAATCTTACTTTGCTTTTGAAAGATTTTGGCTTAGACCTTTATTTTCCTCAGCTGTGTAGCTTTAGAATTCAGAAAATGTCTTGAGGAGAAAGCTGGCTCTGAGATCTCTAATTCTGGCACTTCAGCCCCATGGAAGCAACAAAAATTCAGTGATTTTTTTTTTTTTCACCCTGGTAGCTACTCTCTGCCTGGACCTAACCCAGATTCTTAGTCTGTTTCTGTTCCTAGGTTTGCCAAATGCCTCCAGGGACAGCTTCAGATCCTTAGCTCACCTTTAACAGGTCTGCCTTCTTTGCAATTTTATTCCCTTTAGTTTTCATTGCTTCCCAGCCTTCTGGTGTCTTTAAATATATGTTTTCTCTTTTTTTTTTTTTTACTACCTTTTCTAGTTTTGGGTGGGAGTATTGGCCTGTAGAAAACTAGGTCATTTCCTCAAGCTTCATCTTGATACCAAAGCCAGAGAAAGTAGCACAAAAGACAAAACTTACAAACCAATCTCACAATTATGGATGAAAACAAATTTAGCAAGTCAATTCCAAAATATTTTAAGAAAGTAATTTAGCATTAGGATGTAGGATTTAGTTTAGAAATGCAAGGATGGTTTGATATTTAACAATCTAATAATATCACAGTACTAGGTGAAGGAGATAAAGTATATGAACACTTTTATATATTCTAAAAAGACATTGTATAACATCCAGCCTGCATTTCTGATTTTTAAAAAAAGTTACTAAAATACAAGCAATATAATATTTCAATAACATGTTAAAGAGCATCTATGTGAAATTCAGCAGCCACCATAGACTTAGCAGTGGAAACTAAAAACATTTATTTGCATCAACTTCAGAAGAATGGTGAAGATTGTTCTCACCACTGCTTTAGAAGTTTTATCAAATAACTATGGTAAAAAAAAGAATAAATTACCAATAGTACAATGAGCCATGTATCTTATCATTATTCATAGGTTATTATTGTGTGGTTAGAAAACTCAAGAAAATCAACTGAAAAATAATTAGGACCAATAATACTTTTGGTTACATGGTACACTTAAAAAACAAATCAGCTTCTCTTATGTTAGCAAACCCTCATATAAGTATTGCCTTAAAAGTGCCCTATTTGCTATTGAGGCATAAGATATAAGATCTCTGTGAGTAGACTTAACAAGTAATGTATAACACAAATGTGAAAAACATGTCACAGAGTAATTTAAAAGATACTTCATTATGTACAAATATATGCATATTATGTACACATATATGTGTTCTAGGATGAGAATATTTCATATTGTACAGAGTTTCTCTGAAATTAATCTAACTGCAATGAATATCAAGTGGATTTGATGGTGGTGGGTTATCTTAACAAAATAATTCTACAGTTCATTCAGAGACAAAATTGGAAAATATTTGCCAAAAAAATATGAAAAAGAAAATTAATGAGTGTGGTCTTTTCAAATATAGAAAGGTTATTATGAACCAAAATAACTTAATATTCTTCTTACACTGGAATAGACTGGTAGATTAAAGGAATAGTTAAATACAAAATCTATAAATATTTCAAAGTATAAGTAAGAATTTAGTATATGATAAAGATGGCATTTAGCAATTGCTGTTACCAATACTATCTGCTCATTTGGGTAAAAAGCATATTAACTCTGTCTCATATATCAAAATGAATTCTAGATCAAATTTGTGTTCATATTTTTAAAAGAAAGAAATTATGGGGAAACCAATAAAAATATTAGCAAATATTTCTATAATCTGAAAGTGACTCACCATCATAAGGATGACACCAAAGACTGAAATCATTAAGGAAAAGGTTAATAATTTGACTATAAAAAATGATTTTTAACCAGTTAGGTTTAATGCACCTAAATGGTATTAATTAAGAAAATAGAATGTAAGATTATCAGTAAAAACAATTACAATAAATATTCCCAAAGGTTAATATCTATAATATATAACAAAATCACACATTCTTTCAAATTTAATAAGAAGATACAACTTGATGAAAAAGTTTACAAAAGTTGTATTAAGGCAGTCAGAAGACAAGAAAAATAAGACTAGTGATAACATGAACAAAGCATGTAATTCTAGTAATAAGATATATATAAATTTGTGGTGTATTTTTGCCTATAAACTTGCCAAAAGTAAATAAGAAAATGATAACGTTCAATATTTATGATTAATATTTCAGGGAATAGCTCTCCTGATACATTTCTGGTAGGTGTGTAAATGGGTATAGTCTTCTTAGTGGTTAGTTTTTCAATATCTCTCATCTTTTAAAATTTGTTTACCTTTTATCCTGCAATCACATGTATAGCAATCTAACTGAAGTAATCATAGGTATATTATAAAATTCAGATATAAATATGTTCATCATAGTGTTATCTTTTGTATAGTAAAGATTTGGGAATAAATTAAAAGTCCAGTAACAGATTTATTAGCTAAATAAAGTATTATATATTCACATAATGTGATGTCAGTCATTCACTAAATTAATTTAGATGATATTTATTCATTTAAAAATATATTATTCATCTCTTAATTTGAAAAGCAGATTGCTTTTCAAACTGGTTGGAGGCAAAGTGAAGTTCAGTGATGCTCTTGATTTTAATCCCCACATCACTCATCACCTTGTTCTTTTTTTTTTTTAATATTTATTTATTTATTTATTGGCTGTATTGGGTCTTAGTTGTGGCACTCGGGCTCCAGAGTGCATGGGCTCTGTAGTTGTGGCACTCGGGCTTAGTTGCCCGGCGGCAGGTGGGATCTTAGTCCCCTGACCAAGGATCAAACCGTCCCCTGCACTGCAAGATGGATTCTCAACCAGTGGACCACCAGGGAAGTTCCCATCACCTTGTTCTTAAATAGAGAAGCCTGGGACCTAAGAAAATAAAAAAGGGAATTCCCTGGCTGTCCAGTTGTTAGGACTCAGCACTTTCACTGCCAGGGCCCGGTTTCAATCCCTGGTCAGGGAACTAAGATCCTGCAAGCCACTTGGCGTGGCCACAATTAAAAAAAAAAAAAAAAACCCCGAACTGTAACAATATGATCTCATTTTTATTAATATACATATAGGAGCATTATTCATCTACATTATATATAGTAAAAATCTAGAATTAAATACTCCCTGATTTACTGTACTCATCTTTAGTCTGTAATTTTTCCCTTTTGTTTATCTGTGTTAAAAGTATTTTTTCCTGTCATGAAATATTTATAATCCTGGCTTGGGAGAAGGTGATGTTTAGAAGCATTATTCTCTATCTCAAGATTATTTTGTCTTTGATAATTAATTTATATTAAAAAAAACCACTTTTATTGATGAAAGATTTTTTTAGATGTGTTTCATATTTTGAAAGGAAAATGGGCAGTAGTATTTTGGTCATTATGTCTCCCCCAGCATTGTACAGTTATTTGAGTGAGTAAGATTTTAGAGTATCATAGGGTAAAAATGCAATACTGCAAGTCAAAATCATCCTGTATAGGTATTCTTAATATTCAAATTTCTTGTTTTTTTTATTTCTCTATTCTTAAAATATGAAAACAACCCTCATACTAAGTGTTACTGTTCATACATGTCATATAATACAGTGGTTCCTATATATACAGGAGCTATCATATGTCAATACCATACTTACTTTAACATCCAGGCAATTTAGAAGTAGTCCTCTGAGTTAAACTCATGTTTGTCTAACTCCAAATACATGCTTTTTCCACCTATAGTGATGTGATCTTTGGTACAGGGTTATATTGTAAGTAATTAGTTGAGGGTTTTTTCCTTTTTTTTTTTTTTTTTTATTCTAAGCTACCATTGCTACCTAAATACTATACAGTAACCTCTCAGTGTAGATTGAGTTGATCCTACCATTCATAATCACCTTACCACTTACCATTCAGAATTGAAGTCAGAGGTAATTCACATCCCTGAATCCTCAATATGGCTTTCATAATTGCCATGTTTTTGTCTTGTCTAATATACAGATGTCTTTCTGAAACCACACGTTCAAAAAGTAGTCATATTCACCAACTATTGTATTCATTAGAATCAAATTAGTATGATTTCTAAAACTGTCCCTTGTTCTGGTTTTCCTCAGGGAGCAAATTAGATGACTCAGCATATATGTTCATGTTCCCCAGCATGCTAGATAAATTCTTCATGGAACCTCATTTTAGTAGAATGTATTAGCAAAACAGAGCTGTGTCTAAAATTCACTCTTGTACATTATTAGCGAAAGATGAGAGAGGAAGGAGCTAGCTATTTCTGAGAAAGAACCAGAGTCATTTGTCTTTTAATAAATATAAATACTTCTTTTCATTTAAAAAATTCCCTAGCAATAGTGACTCTCTGTCAAAGAGGATTGAATGATAGGAAATAGGGATATGGAAAGAACTGTAAAGAAAACAGCAAAGACTGTCTCGTTCTCTTACATTTTGAAATCCCCGGTTTTTCTTACTTCTCAGGGATGTTTTGTCACCACAATAGCGACAAAGCTAAAGGGGTATGTTAATGTGTGTGTGTGTGTGTGTGTGTGTGTGTGAGAGAGAGAGAGAGAGAGAGAGAGAGAGAGAGAGAGATGATATCCTAGATTACACTTTATTAGACCGTGAATGATTAGGGGAAAATTATTGAAATTTGTAACTATTTTCCCCTTGAAGTTTTGGTGACCAGGGTAGCTTAGCTCTTTTCATGAGGCACCCACAAATCATTGTAATAATAAGGTTTCCACAGTTAGACTTCTAAAATGTTGCTGTATCCTTTGAATTAACAGATGAGGTAAGCACACAAGCATTTTATCAGGCTCCAATTGTATAATTTACAGTTGCATGCATAGCCACTCATTTTGCATGCTCAGCATAAGAACATACTTTTGAGAGCTTATCCTTGTTATTCTGATAATTATCTTTCAGAAATGCTTGAGAGAGAGGAAATACTGTCTCAAGTAACAGACCCAGAGGAGGGAATCTTGAGTTAGTTTTCTTTGTCTGCTGTTAATGTTAATTTATATGACCTGGGGCAAGATCTCTGTTAACCCACCTTGTTTTGCCTTAGTTTCTTTGTCTGAAAATACAGTGATACCTGTCCTTGGTCATCCTTCCTGGGCAGTTACTTGATGACTTATCTTTAAGGGAAAGTTATTTTCTACATACAAGTTCCTGAAATTTTTCCTGTCTAAAACCCTTTAAAAACAGGCATTTCTGGTGGCACACCATTTAATTCTGTGAACTGCTGCCATCTCAAGACTAACCAAATGATTCTGCTATTTAGAAACTGTCAGTGACTTCCATTAAGTACAAAATCTGCTCTGTAACCATCAAGACTTTCCATAATACGACCCCCACACTACCTTTTTGTCTTTGTCTCAGTTTTCTATTAGCCCAAGACTGAAGTATTGCTGTTTGTCAAGCACACTCTACTGTTTTCTACCCTTGGTGTTTTTTCGTGCTTTTGTCTACTTTTACTGCTTCTGCCCCTTACCTGTATCTGTTGAAATCTTACCCATCCTTCAAGACTCATTTGAAATCCCACACCTTCCATGAAGTCTTCTCCAGTTCACTTAACCAGATGTGACATCTTCCTTTTCTGTGGCACTCCTTTTACGGCACTAGCCTAATTCGGTCTTGGGTGGGTTGTGTCCTTCATTTGTGTGCTTACTTCAAGAAATGGGAGGGTGGTAATTAAGATGTATGTGTGCCAGATGCTTTACATGTGTTATATGTCATCCAGTTAATGAAGACTCAAAATGCCTCAATCAGATAAGTTTTACATTTTAGTAATGAGAACATGAACTCAGGGAAGTAATGTACTTTGTAAGAGATACAGCATATAGGTGCCAGGGTCAGGATTTAAACTGATTTATTTGAATTTAAAACTTTTCCATTTTACCATCTTACCTACTAGATTGATTGCCAGATGTAGGGCTGAACTCTGGATAGATGGAGACTTTGTCTTATTCATCTCTATCTCTGTGTACAGTTCAGCATCTCCCATGAAATGGTACACAGTAAGTTTTTGTAGAGTTCTTGTTTTGAATTATAAAATAAGTAAATTCCTACCTGGGGATCAAAAACCATTTTGGGATCATATACATTATTAAAAGCAATCATTTAATTATTAAAAATAAAAGTCATAAACTATTATTCTGAGATAAGGACCAAAGGTTTGTTTGGGTTAAAATTCTAAATTGGTCTTTTTCCTTCCATATTCTCTCTTGCTTACCCAAATAAAGAAGGTAATTGTTCTTCAAGTGACAGAATTTTAATTATTTTTATAATGCCTTGCATTTGTGTATTACTTTATTATATTCAAACTTCTTTTGCATATTCTCATTGTCTCATTTGGTTTTTTAAACAACCTCTATGATGTATGAATAGTTATTATTTTTCCTTGTGGACAGATATGGAAACTGAGACCTAAAGTGGTGTTGCGGAAGGTCAGAAAATGAATCATTAGTAGGGGTAAATCTTAGGTTTTTTTACTCTGAGTCATGCTTTCTCCACCATATAAAACTGTCTCTCAATATTTGATAATAGCTACTATCTTTTGAGTACATATCATGTACCAGGTACTATATTAAGCATGTTTTCTGTGTGTGTGTGTGTTTGTGCGTATGAATTTGTTGCAAGGAATAAATGAGAATGTATGTATATCATATATGTACGTGTGTATATATAAGTGTAGACATGTATTTTTTTCCTCTCTTGGAGCAAAATTTACAGATTTACTGATGATTTCTCTGTCTATTGAGAAATTGTTCCCTTTTTCTGTGCGGTTAAGATTTTGGCTATTTGAGCTGCATAGAGTACTTTGAAATAAAATTAGCTCATTATTAGTGTGGTATTGGAGTTGTGAGTTCAGTTAATCACTTACATTCCTTAGGAGTTTCATATTTCTACAGAGGTATCTTTGTATGAGCTATTACTTAGCACTTTCCCCCCATAAAACTACTATTAGCAATAGCCATAGCCGTTGTTTCCGGTAGTATTCAGCCAGTAGTCCTTTGCCCCTTTAATGATATTGGTCGCTGGGTTATCTCCTGCTCTTATAATTATTAAATAAAAGAGTAAGAAAGTTTGAGTCCAAATACTAATCCTTCTAATTCTTTATTTGGTGATGAGATAAAGTAGAAAATAAGGAGAATCTAGAGCTTAAAGGACTATAAAATCCTACAACTTTAACGCTCCATATCTGATATGCTGTTTAAGAGTCAGAGATACCAGTGAGAACATCTTGGCTACTGCTGTATCTGACCATCTTAATATCTTGGATACCTTTATAAAATGGAAAGGAGGCTGCTCTGATTTTTCTCATTGGTGCTGGGGTAATGGGAAACTGGATATTTTCTGAGGACAAAACAATTATTTCTATATAGCTTATAATAGCAAATAATTAAAAACAACCTTAATTGTATAATAGGTAAATGGTTATATAAACTATAATACTGTTGCTCAATGAACTATTATGCATTTATTAAAATGAATTTTATGAATATCAAATAACATTGCAAAATATTTATAATATAATGTTAAATGAAAGAAGCAGAATGAAAATTTTGTAAGCAAAATGATTACAGGTATGTAAAACTCTAAAAACATGTTAAAGTTCAGAAGGAACTATGTTAAATGTAAATATTTGTGTTTGTAGTAGGGCTTCCTAATCTTTTTCAAATTGTGTGTATATTATAATTTTTTGTTATTGGTATTTTAAAAAATATTTTTAAAAAATCTTGAGATTTCATAGCTCCTCTTCCAGTTCATATTTGCCATTGCTCATACAACAGTGAAAGAAAAAAAAATCCACATTTTAAGGTTTATTTATGTTCTGGTCTTCTTCATTTAGCTCATTTCAATCTGCAGATTAACCCCTTTTTACAGATTAAATTTAGGTATAGACAGTAAATCATTGCCCAAGATCATACAAGTAATACATGGTAGAACAGAGAGGCCTCTCATGCTGAAGCCCATGATCCTTTACTAGAGTAAACGCGTTGCTTTTTCCTAAAATTTCAGACTAAAGAAGATGTTTGGAATATGTAGGGTTGCTGTAGAGTTGAGGTATCCTAGTAAAGTTCTAGGCAAGAGGACTGAGAACCATGATCAAGATTAGATCAGGGATAATAAATCATAACTGAGGACAACTGAGGGTATGTGGTTGTTAAAGGAAGAGCATAAGGCAGAGTTTCTCTTTATGCCAATGTATTTCCAGATGTGTACTCCAGAAACACTGATGTCTGTCATGCCCTGTTTTCATCAATTTTTAGTGATTCGTATGCCTTCTAGTGTAACTCTTGTCCATACTATGTATATTTCCCATAATTCCTTTACATAAACCATTTGACTTCAGCCAAGTGTATCTATTCATTGTTCCTAAACATACTATGCTTATTCCTGGCTGTGGATTTTTGTTTATACGTTTCTTTCTCCTTGGAAGGACTTCTCATCTCACTTTAAAATATTTCCTTCCTTTGAAATACAATTCAAAGCCTATTTTCCCCATGAAGTCTTTCAGGACTGGTCCCCTTCCTCTCCAGAGGGAGAAAAATCCCAAGGGTTTGACTTTCTTGTAAACATCTATAGATCTTATTATGTCCATTCTCTATTTGAAATTTAAGATATATTATCTTTAATTATTACTTTTTCTATATATTCCCATTATCATCAACTCAGATTACAAGTTCTTTGAAAGAAAATGTCTTAGACTTTTTAATATATCGAACACTGAGTAAGTATCCAGTGAATATCATGAAGAGATTGGATATGTCTAAAAGGGACATCATGTATGGAACAGTGACCTCCAACTCAAATGACTGTTCGCCATCACATGACATCTTTTCTGATTACAGCTGTTTATTACAATTTATTTTGCTTTACAATTCCATTTCATAAGAATGAGGTTGGGAAAGCAGTGAAAATGTATTTATCCAAGTTCCCAAGGAAGAAATCACCGCTGCTTAGGAATATTGCAGTTAGATCATTATAAACTACATTTTTACTTCTTTGACAAGATGGTAAATTTGAGCCTGCCATTTGGTGCCAAGATACTCTAGCACATCTAGTGCACATACTATGGGGTGAGGAGTTCACAGTTAAATTAACAGGAATCTGGCACATGCCACTGTTCTGCAGTACTTTCATGGTGGTTTACAGCCACAGTTTTAATATGGTTTAGTAAGTGCTTGAACTTCTCCAAACAAATAACACACATTATTGGAAATCAGACACAGTGCATACTTGCCTCTGGGGACTCCTCCTACTTTGAATTAGGAATTGCAGGCTTGTTGCTTTTTAGCTCCCTGGTTGTAGATGAGGTCCAGGCTCTTCTTAGGGAAAAACTGCCATCTTGAAAAATTATTTTTGTGACAAACATATACACACACAAAGCCAAAAAATGAATTTTCTACCCTGAAATACTTCCCTGAATGTATTACAATATATTTTAAAAATATAACAATGCATTTCTGATTATGTTAAGATTATCTACTTTTTCTTTTCATTTCGTTTAGGATAATTTGATTGCCCTTACAATATTCCTGCAAATGAATTATTTACTACCTTTGTTCCAAGATGGAGACTTTTTTCAACACTTACAGTGACAATTAAACTAACAAAGTGAGGACGTTTTATGTCGTGTCTTTGAATATGAGTGTTTTGTTTTGGTGAATTGCTGGCTTTTGTTTTTATTTTAAGTTTCATTGTTTCGTATCTTGATAACTCCTTTGGAAGATAGTCTTAGGATCAAGAACTGACGAGGACCTGAAAATGGGAAGCTGTCTTTCAATAGACAAACAGGCCCCAACTCTGTAGGCTCAAGGAGTCTAACATGAACCCTTTGTGAAGGTAGTTTTCTTCTATGCCTGTTTCTCCTATATGTGAATATAGATCCAACTGGAACTGTGTAAAATCTAAGGATTGTTCTCTAGAACTGTATTTTTGGTGCCATGTTGACCATATCTATATTTCTGCTGTTGTAAAACAGACATGGTGACCCCTATAGCTCATTGTTTTATGTAAGAGGCCCTTGAAGATATGTGTTTTTTTAAAAATACTCCATCCTTGAGAAAAGGAAATAAGTTTATTTACTTATTTTTAATTGAAGAATAACAAACATATAGAAAAGTAAACAAATCATAAGTACATAGTTTGATGAATTTTCACAAAGTAGACATACCTGTGTCATCAGCACGAAGACCAAGAAACAGAATATTACCAGTTTCCCAGAAGACCGTTCTAGCCTTTCCCCTGTCAAATCTTCACCTTTCTCCCTGTGGGTAATCTTTATCTGTACTTCTAATACTATAGCTTGATTTTGCCTATTTGTGGAATGATACAAATTCCATTCTTTTGTGTCATATGTATTCTTTTGTGTCATTTCTTAGGTTCACCGTAATTAATCTGTGATAACTAGCATTTGTTCATTCTTATTCCTATATAATATTCCATTATATGAATATGCCATAATTTGTTATCTGTTCTAAAGTTTTTAGGCATTTGAGTTGTTTCCAGTTTTTGGTTATTAGAAATAGTGTTGCTTTGAAACTTCTTGTTTATGTATTTTGGTGAACATATTTCTTTTGAGTACATACTTAGGAATGAAATTGCTGTGTCATAGTGTATGAAAATGTTCAGTTTCCTGCCAAACAATTTTCCAAAGAATTATATGATCTGTATTTAGGTTTATTTGTCTCTATCATTTTAATCTTTCTATTGGATATATAGTGGTATTGCATTGATATTTCATTTGAAATTGAACAACACTTCACATGCTTATTGGCCACTTGTATATACTTGTATATACTTCTTTGTGAAGTGTTGTTCAAGTCTATTGCCCATTTTTTAACTGGGTTATCTGCCTTTTTATTAAAGATTTTCTGTTCAGGATATATTTAGTTAAGCAGCTGTGGTATGTTAATGGCAAAAGGAACTTTGAAGATATGATTAAGCTAAGGTTCCTGAGTTAGGGAGATTATTTTGTAATATCTGGATGGACCCAGTGTAATCTCAAGGGTCCTTATAAGAGGGAGGTAGGTGTGTCAGAGTCAGAAAGGGAGATGTAATGATGGAAGCAAAGGTCAGAGTGATATAGCCAGGAGCTGGGAAACGTGGGCAGCTTCTAGAAGCTGAAAAAAGCAAGGAACAGATTTTTTCCTAGGGCCTCCAGAAGGAAGTTGCCTTAATTTTAACCCTATAAGGCCTATTTTGGACTTCGGACCCCCAGAACTGTAAGAAGCCACTAAATTTGTACTGATTTGCTGCAGGAGCAGTAGGAAGCTAATACAGCTGTACTCAAACTTTTGGTCTTCAGACTCCTTTTTATTGAGGAATCCAAAGAGCTTTTTTGTATGCTCTTCATATCTATCAATATTTATCATATTGAAATTAATACTGAGAAATTTAAAAATATTTATCTATTTATTTTAAAATAACAATACACCTATTATTGTTAATGTGAATAATACATTTTTCAAGAAAATAATTCTGTTTTCCAAAACCAAAGAAATTTAGTCAGAGGAATGACATTACTTTTTTTTTAATATATAACTTTAATGTCTGGCTTAATAGAAGACAATTGGATATCACAAATCTACTTCTGCATCAGTCGATTGTGATACATTGTTCTGGTGGAAGTATATGAGAAAATCTAGCCTCGTAGATATGTTGAATAAAGGAGTATTTAACAGCCTTTTTCAGATAATTTTTTATACTTTTTGATACTATAGCAGAACTTGACATATAATAGATTCTTATAGGTTAGTTGCAATGTAGAATCTGAAACCTTATCAATGAATTTTTCATATTCTGTAACCTTAGAGTTCATTGGTCTATTTTGTACTTTGAATAGATCTTTTACCCATGCATGATTTTGTAGCATCATACATTGTTGATTTAGAAAATATTGGTCCACTGAGTTATCCAGATCTTCCAAATGTTGACATATTTTAGTATATAATATAAAAAAATCACACTCAGTATTATTACTACCAGTCTCATTTAAAAAGTCTTTAAGTACTGGTGAGCTATATCATGATGGCAGATACTAGTTTTTCAAAATTCAAAATTTTGCTTGTAAGCTTGAATTGTGTCATTGGCAACTAATACTGTCAGTTGTTTTCTTTTAAGTGGCAGACTCATTCTGATCATTTTCAAGAAAATCCCTACCAAAAACCCAAGTCTGAATAACCATAAATTTTCTGTCAGCTATTTTTTCAAGTGAAAAGGATGTTCCCTGAAAAAGGGAGCTAGTTCACCTTGCAACTCAAACTATCATGCAAGTGCTTTTCTTTATCATACTTTAGTATGCAGCATAAATATTTTATGCATACTTACCAATTTGTCACAATATAAAAGGGACGTACGTACTCAAGGGTTGGGATTTAATAACATTAATAACTTTTACTGCTTCTTCAAGGACATTCTTACACAAAACTGGCATTTGTTTTATTGTGCATGCCTGGCATTGAAGAATACAAGAATTACCAGTACAGTTTGGTGCCATGCCATTAATTCATGTTAAGGCACCAGTTGTTTTGCCCATCATTACTTTTGCAAATGTCAACACGAGGGAAATGTCATCAGTGCAGATTTCAACATGGTGAAAAAAGCAAATAGCATGTTAATGTTATTGTGAAAATTGTTTTGAATTTGTGGACCCTTGAGAGAGTCTGAAAGACTCCCAGGCATCTGCAGATTACACTTCAAGAACTACTGTTCTAGTTACTAGTCTTTTATACCTGTACTGCACATATTTTCTTCCAGTTTTTGGCTTGCCTTTTCACTCTCTTAATGATGTCTTTTGGTGGTACGTATTGCTCTTTGAGAAGTATACATTTCTTATTAAATATAATTTTCAAAATTAAACCTTTTTTCTCCCTAAGGGATTGAAGTATTGGTCATGACAAGTTGTTCATGTTATCATTTCCCTATTCTACTTCTCTGTGCCACATCTGTTTTCTTGGTGATATTGAGTTTTCCATTCTGTACTGTTGATGTGTATGATCTCTCTTCTTATCGGTCTGCATTCTTTAATTATATGTATTTACTATATTTTACTTTATGGTTCAAACATCACAGGTAACCTGAAGCATTCATGATATTAACTGGTAGATTGGAGAGGAAAAGGGAAAGATTATAAAATTATATCTCAACGATTTATGTGAAGTTAGGTTCCTCTAGATCACAGATAGTTTTTCATTAACAGTTGTAGGCCTGCAGAAGTTTTATTTCAGGTAATGATTTATTCAGGATTATCCTAAAACCATGAAAACTTTTATGGAGTAAATAATATTGCTTAATATGTGGTAAACATTTAATAAGTATTAACTATAAAGTTTGTAATAAATAATACTAAATCTTATGTAATAGATGTAACATATTATTATTAAAACTTTAAAATTCTTCTATAGTATGTATATAAGAAACATTCATTAATTTGAGATTATTGAAGGAATAGTGTTGATATGCTACCTTGTCATAAAGGAAATATGAAAGGTCAGTTACTGAGGGGACATTTGATTGTGATCTTTCTTTAGGGTTTCCTTTAACAGTGGTCCATAGGGATGCATCCAGTGGTTTTTGTTTACCTCTTTACCTTCCTCATGGAACCTGGACTCCCATGTGTAGGACAGGGACTGAGTCTGATGAGCATAAGCTTTATAGCATGTTGAGTTTCAATAGTTCAGGTCTGATCTTAGTTCATGGCCCCAGTCTACTGCAAATGATATGGCAATGATTAGCCCTAATCATACCTATTCTACGATATTGAGGGAAGATTGCTAGACCTGGCATGATTTTATTACTGATGCTAACTGTGGAGAGTCATGAGGAACATCTAGTAATCTTCTGTCTGATTCAATGAATTCCTCTATTTTACATAGCATTTGATCTGCTTTTGAGTAAAAACTGCCACTACCGAAAACTACCGAACCACAATGTCTTTATGGATAACTCACAAATATTTACTTTTCTTATGACTTACCTTGACTCTGTTTTGCCATGAGTTAATAAGTAATCTCTGTCACTGTTTAATTCATTTGCTTTTGAAATATCATGTGAAAGTCCGATGATTAACTTTTAATATGTTTATACCATCTACAGTATATGATCTCTGCCTTTGAAGGCCCTCTGGTAAACATGCTTTCTCTGATTTCATGGAACCTGAGCAGATATTTGGCTCAGTTGCTTCTATCCAAAAGCCTGGGGGCACTCTGAGAAAGTGATCTTGTCCAAACACCAGAGTTTAGCTTCTTTTTCCTCTTTACTTCAGATTTCTCTGCGGTCTGTTTTACCCTCTCTGTAGTAACAAAGTATGTGAATACTGAGGAGCCTGCCACAATTTTCTGGAGTTTATTATTTTTCCAAAGGATAGACTTTCACATTGTTTTAGAAATAAAGCAGTTTATAGCTTGCTGCTATGAATATTGTTCCTGACTCTTACCAGTAATTTGCTGCCTTTTTATTTTAGAATAAAATTTGGATAACCTCTGTTTCCTCTTCTAGAAATGGGAAATCCAAATGCTGGAAAAAGTGGTTGTATGGAAGATAGATTAGACCTGTTTTGAATGGATCTAAAAAGTAGAAGTTAGAGAGAAGTAAGTTAAATAGAGCATGAACTAGTTAATTCATGGTCAGCATTAAAATAGAGGATAATATTTTTATGGGACACTTGCTGTAAAGGCAGTGCATGCATAGGACAGAGTGCTAGACTAGGACTCTGAGTCTTCCAACCCTGAGATTCCTGTGCTTCTACCTCTATGTGCTGGAACCACAAATGACGAATAACTTGGTGTATAATTTATCATGGTGTCTGCATAATGTTTAGAGGTCATCCAACCCAATAACTTGAAAAGCATATTAGAAATTATACTAATAGCAAAGATAAATTTTGATTGACCTGAATTTGGAGTTGCTTTCACCTTATATTTCTTGTATTACTCTTATTTAGTTATTAAATACTTATATTTGATCCAACATAGTTATAGAACTTCATATTGGGAGGGATCTCTTCTAAAGCTTCATTATAATTCTGTCCTCCAATAACTGCAATGGAAAAAATGCTATAAGACAAATTGGAAAGTGAAGTGAGGAACATAAACACCAAAGGTAAAGGACTGAGAACATAATGTATAGTTTACTGCTCTGGTATAAGACTTCCAAAATCTATATAATGTAAGCTGAGGATTATTTTCCTTTTAGACTTAAGTATAAGTGAAACAATAGACTTAAAATTGTATGCTTTTCTCTTATTTCATTTTTGGCACTATGGAATGTCATATGACCTTTTCAAATTTGTGAATATATAAAAGAATGCTGATGACACTTACTCTCTTCTCAAAGTCCTTAGCCATCTTCCCAGATGCAGTTGTGACAATCACAGTGTCCTTTCCAATACTGGGCAGAGCTTATCCTGAAGTGAACTGATCCATGGTTAGTCTCCTGTCCAGAAGTTCTAAGACAGCAGTGAATTCAATATTTATAAAGAACTTAGATTTGAGCAGTTTAGATGTGAACGTATTATTGATTTAGCCAGATGCTTCAAATCAAGGGAATTGTTTTTATATCACAACATATTGTCATTTTGCTAATTTTTATATTCTACTTTCATTTTATGTTTACGCCATTATTTTAGTTGTCTAGGATGATATGTTAGGTGTAACATTTTGTTCTTTTATTCTGTGATCCCAAAATAAAAATCCTTTTGTTAATTGAGAATCAATGATAATAGATGTCTAAACTTTTCTCCCACAAGTTATTGTTTTAAATATACCTCGGGAGCTTCCCTGGCGGTCCAGTGGTTAAGACTGTGCACTTTCACTGCAGGGGGTGCAGGTTTGATCCCTGATCAGAGAAATAAGATGCTACATGTTGTGCGACGTGGTCAAAAAAATAAAAATAAATAAATAAACCTTAAGTGAAAATGCATTAAATAAAAAAATATTGAAAATATGTTGAAAATGTAGAAAATATATTAGTTGTCTCTTTGAAAGTTGTTACATCATGAGTTGATTTTGAAATGGTTGCCTAATCACAATTTGAATACCAGTTAGTTAAATTAATAGAGAATGGGGTCAGTGTCGGGCCCAGCAGCTGGAGGCCAGGCTCACCACACACATTGCTCTCTTTTGAAAGGAAAAGAAAAAAAAGAGGAAAAGAGAGAAACTACAGGAATCTACATCAGTCTAAACTGAACCTGTAATGTCTCCAACATCTGCCTGTTCATACTTTAATTGATTAAAATTTCAAAAAAGAACCAGAAAGCAGAACAAACATAGAGTATGGGAATATTAGCCAGACAAAAGCACAGAAGAATGGAATGAAAGACAAAGAATTATAAAATAAACACTTTGAGAGCAAAAGCAAGAAGAACTACAATCCTGCAGCCTGTGGAACAGAAACCACATTCACAGAAAGATAGACAAGGTGAAAAGGCAGAAGGCTATGTACCAGCTGAAGGAACAAGATAAAACCCCAGAAAAACAATTAAATGAAGTGGAGATAGGCAACCTTCCAGAAAGGGAATTCAGAATAATGTTAGTGAAGATGATCCAGGACCTTGGAGAAAGAATGGAGGCAAAGGTCAAGAAGATGCAAGAAATGTTTATAAAAGACCTAGAAGAATTAAAGAACAGAAAAATACAGATGAACAATACAATAACTGAAATGAAAACTACACTAGAAGGAATCAATAGCAGAATAACTGAGGCAGAAGAAGGGATAAGTGACCCAGAAGACAGAATGGTGGAATTCACTGCCACAGAACAGAATAAAGAAAAAAGAATGAAAAGAAATGAGCACAGCCTAAGAGACTTCTGGGACAACATTAAACACAACAACATTCGCATTATAGGGGTCCCAGAAGGAGAAGAGAGAGAGAAAGGACCTGAGAAAATATTTGAAGAGATTATAGTCAAAAACTTTCCTAATATGGGAAAGGAAATAGCCACCCAAGTCCAGGAAGCACAGAGCATCCCATACAGGATAAACCCAAGGAGAAACACGCCAAGACACATAGTAATCAAATTGGCAAAAATTAAAGACAAAGAAAAATTATTGAAAGCAGCAAGGGAAAAATGACAAATAACATACAAGGGAACTCCCATAAGGTTAACAGCTGATTTCTCAGCAGAAAATCTACAAGCCAGAAGGGAGTGGCATGACATATTTAAAGTGATGAAAGGGAAGAACCTACAACCAAGATTACCCGGCAAGGATCTCATTCAGATTCAATGGAGAAATCAAAATCTTTACAGACAAGCAAAAGCTAAGAGAATTCAGCACCACCAAACCAGCTCTACAAAAAATTCTAAAGGAACTTCTCTAAGTGGGAAACACAAGAGAAGAAAAGGACCTACAAAAACAAACCCAAAACAATTAAGAAAATGGGACTAGGAACATACATATCAATAATTACCATAAACGTGAATGGATTAAATGCTCCAACCAAAAGACACAGGCTCGCTGAATAGATACAAAAACAAGACCCATATATATGCTGTCTACAAGAGACCCACTTCAGACTGAAAGTGAGGGGATGGAAAAAGATATTCCATGCAAATGGAAATCAAAAGAAAGCTGGAGTAGCAATAATCATATCAGATAAAATAGACTGTAAAATAAAGAATGTTACAAGAGACAAGGAAGGACACTACATAATGATCAAGGGATCAATCCATGAAGAAGATATAACAATTATAAATATATGTGCTCCCAGCATAGGAGCACCTCAATACATAAGGCAACTGCTAACATCTCTAAAAGAGGAAATCGACAGTAACACAATAATAGTGTGGGATTTTCACACCTCACTTACACCAATGGGTAGATCATCGAAACAGAAAATTACTAAAGAAACACAAGCTTTAAATGCACAATAGACCCGATAGATTTAATTGATATTTATAGGACATTCCATCAAGTAACAGCAGATTACACTTTCTTCTCAAGTGCACATGGAACATTCTCCAGGATAGATCACATCTTGGGTCACAAATCAAGCCTCAGTAAATTTAAGAAAATTGAAATCATATCCAGCATCTTTTCTGACCACAACGCTCTGAGATTGGAAATCAATTATAGGGAAAAAAACATAAAAAACAGAAACACATGGAGGCTAAACAATATGTTACTAAATAAACAAGAGATCACTGAAGAAATCAAAGAGGAAATCAAAAAATACCTAAAGACAAATGACAATGAAAACACGATGATCCAAAACCTATGAGATGTAGCAAAAGCAGTTCTAAGAGGGAAGTTTATAGCAATACAAGCCTACCTGAAGACACAAGAAAAATCTCAAATAAACTAAGCTTACACCTAAAGGAACTAGAGAAAGAAGAACAAACAAAACCCAAAGTGAGCAGAAGGAAAGAAATAAAGATCAGAGCAGAAATAAATGAAATAGAAACAAAGAAAATAATAGCAAAGATCAATAAAACTAAAAGCTGGTTCTTTGAGAAGGTAAGCATAATTGATTAACCAGTAGCCAGAATCATCAAGAAAAAGAGGGAGAGGACTCAAATCAATAAAATTACAGGGCTTCCCTGGTGGCGCAGTGGTTGAGAGTCCACCTGCCGATGCAGGGGACACGGGTTTCTGCCCCGGTCTGGGAAGATCCCACATGCCACGGAGCGGCTGGGTCCGTGAGCCATGGCCACTGAGCCTGCACGTCCGGAGCCTGTGCTCCACAACGGGAGAGGCCACAGCAGTGAGAGGCCTGCGTACCGCAAAAAAAAATAAATAAATAAAATATATAAATAAATAAATAAAATTACAAATGAAAAAGGAAAAGTTACAACAGACACCACAGAAATACAAAGCATCCTAAGAGAGTACTACAAGCAACTCTATGCCAATAAACTGGACAAGCTGGAAGAAATGGAGAAATTCTTAGAAAGGTATAACCTTCTACGACTGAACCAGGAATAAATAGAAAATATGAACAAACCAATCACAAGTAATGAAATTGAAACTGTTTAAAAATCTTCCAACAAACAAAAGTCCAGGACCAGATGGTGGCTTCACAGGCGAATTCTATCAAACATTTAGAGAACAGCTAACACCTATCCTTCTCAAACTCTTCCAAAAAATAGCAGAGGAAGGAACACTCTGAAACTCATTCTATGAGGCCACCATCACCCTGATACCAAAACCAAAGATACTACATAAGAAGAAAATTACAGACCAATATCACTGATGAATATAGATGCAAAAATCCTCAACAAAATACTATCAAACAGAATCCAACAACACATTAAAAAGATCATACACCATGATCAAGTAGGATTTATGCCAGGGATGCAAGGCTTCTTCAGTATACCCAAATTAATCAATGTGATACACCATATTAACAAATTGAAGAATAAAAACCATATGATCATCTCAATAGATGCAGAAAAAGCTTTTGACAAAATTCAACACCCGTTTATGATAAAAACCCTCCAGAAAGTGGCCATAGAGGGAACCTACCTCAACATAATAAAGGCCATATATGACAAACCCACAGCAAACATCATTCTCAATGGTGAAAAACTGAAAGCATTTCCTCTACAATCAGGAACAAGACAAGGATGTCCACTCTCACCCCTATTATTATTCAGCATAGTTTTGGAAATCCTAGCCACGGCAATCAGAGAAGAAAAAGAAATAAAAGGAATACAAATCGGAAAAGAAGAAATAAAACTGTCACTGTTTGCAGATTACATGACACTGTACATAGAGAATCCTAAAGATGCCAGCAGAAAACTACTAGAGCTAATCAATGAATTTGGTAAAGTTGCAGGATACAAAATTAATGCACAGAAATCTCTTGCATTCC
The DNA here is from genome assembly GCF_011762595.2 of Tursiops truncatus. NCBI lineage: Eukaryota > Metazoa > Chordata > Mammalia > Artiodactyla > Delphinidae > Tursiops > Tursiops truncatus. The sequence continues at coordinate 27,948,074 of NC_047047.1, forward strand.
TATACACTAATGATGAAAAATCTGAAAGAGAAATTAAGGAAACACTCCCATTTACCATTGCAGCAAAAAGAATAAAGTACCTATGAATAAACTTACCTAGGGAGACAAAAGACCTGTATGCAGAAAACTATAAGACACTGATGAAAGAAATTAAAGATGATACAAACAGATGGAGAGATATACTATGTTCTTGGATTGGGAGAATCAATATTGTGAAAATGACTATACTACCCAAAGCAATCTACAGATTCAATGCAATCCCTGTTAAATTACCAATGGCATTTTTTACAGAACTAGAACAAAAAGTCTTAAAATTTGTATGGGGACACAAAAGACCCCGAATAGCCAAAGCAGTCTTGTCAGAGAAAAATGGAGCTAGAGGAATCTGACTCCCTGACTTCAGACTATACTACAAAGCTACAGTAATCAAGACAATATGGTACTGGCACAAAAACAGAGATCTAGATCAATGGAACAGGATAGAAAGCCCAGAGATCAACCCACGCACCTATGGTCAAGTAATGTATGACAAAGGAGGCAAGGATATACAATGGAGAAAAGATAGTCTCTTCAATAAGTGGTGCTGGGAAAACTGGACAGCTACATGTAAAAGAATGAAATTAGAACACTCCCTAACACCATACACAGAAATAAACTCAAAATGGGTTAGAGACCTAACTGCAAGACCGGACACTGTAAAATTCTTAGAGGGAAACATTGGAAGAACACTCTTTGACATAAATCACAGCAAGATCTTTTTTGATCCACCTCCTAGAGAAATGGAAATAAAAACAAAAATAAAAAATGGGACATACTGAAGCTTAAAAGCTTTTGCAAAGCAAAGGAAACTACAAACAAGATGAAAAGACAACCTTCAGAATGGGAGAAAATATTTGCAGACGAATCAATGGACAAAGGATCAATCTCCAAAATATATAAACAGCTCATGCAGCTCAATATTAAAAAACAAACAATCCAAAAATGGGCAGAAGACCTAAATAGACATCTCTCCAAAGAATACATACCAATGGCCAAGAAGCACATGAAAAGCTGCTCAACATCACTAATTATTAGAGAAATGCAAATCAAAACTACAATGAGTTGTCACCTCACACCAGTTAGAATGGGCATCATCAGAAAATCTACAAACAACAAATGCTGGAGAGGGTGTGGAGAAAAGGGAACCGTCTTGCACTGTTGGTGGGAATGTAAATTGATACAGCCACTATGGAGAACAGTATGGAGGTTCCTTAAAAAACCAAAACTAGAATTACCATATGACCCAGCAATCCCACTACTCGGCCTATACTCTGAGGAAACCATAATTCAGAAAGACACATGCACCCCTATGTTCATTGCAGCACTATTTACAATAGCCAGGTCATGGAAGCAACCTAATTGTCCATCGATAGACGAATGGATAAAGAAGTTGTGGTACATATATACAATGGAATATTACTCAGCCATAAAAAGGAACAAATTTGGGTCATTTGTAGAGACGTGGATGAATAGAGACTGTCATACAAAGTGAAGTAAATTAGAAAGACAAAAACAAATATCATATATTAATGGATATATGTGGAACCTAGAAAAATGGTACCGATGAACCAGTTTGCAGTGCGGAAATTGAGACACAGATGTAGAGAACAAACGTATGGACACCACAGGGGGAAAGCGGCGGGGTGTGGTAGTGGTGGTGCTGTGATGAACTGGGAGATGGGGATTGACATGTATACACTATGTATAAAATGGATAACTAAGAAGAACCTGCTATATTAAAAAAAATAAAATTCAAAAAAAATACAATAAAAATTAAAAAAAATAGAGAATGGGATGTATTCTTCTGTAGCTAGAGGTAGACAAACATAACTATGTTTTTTAAAAAGATGAGGATCCAAAAAATTAGGTACAGTTTCATATACTGTATAATCTTGTAGAAGATAAAGGAAAAGGCAACCTTACTTGTGTGTTAGATGTTGAGAATTCAGCAAAATATTGTCTTTTTTAATGTGGCAGCCTCTGTCTTTTCATATTACTATAGTATCTAGCATGATATTTAGCATATTTCATTTCACAGAGATAAGAAAATGAATCTCAAAGGCCTTAAGTGACTTATTCAAGCTATCATAATTGCTTATTGGCAAACAAAAAATATTAAAACCCAGATCTCCTGATTGTTACTCCAGAACTCTTTTTAGGTATTATACTGCTTCTGAGATTTTTTTCAGCTGTGATATGTGTGTGTATTCACACATATGTGTGTATGTATGTGCATATATGTATATGTGAAGAGAATATGTATATAATATGTGCGTATATGTAGTATGTGTATGTGTGTTTATGTATATAGATGTAGATAGATAGATAGATAGGGTCTAGGTGAAAGGAAAATAACTGATATGTTAAGTCCCCTGCAAGTAAACACTTCATTTATTCTTGGAGTGGTAACTTCAAAACTTTTTACCTCCATTTTCTGATTAAAATAGATGTGATTTTTCAGCAATCATTCAAATGAGTTCATTGAACCCCTACTATGTGAAAGGCACTACACAGGTATTTTAATAATGATAGGTCAATGTAAGATGTGATCAGTGCCCTAAGAGTGATACAGATAAAGCACAATGGAAGTCCAAGGAGACTTTAGCTGAGAAAGAGGAAGTTTGGGAATTATAAAGAAAATGCCATCTGCAGTAGGTCTTGAAGAATACTTAGAAAAGGTCTTTTAAGATAGAAGTAACCCCATAAAAAAAGTAATAATGACTGAAAGCTTGGGGTCTGTGTGGGAAATAATGAGCATTTTGATATTTCCTGCACTTAGGTTATGTAAAGGAAGACAGCAGGGAAAAATAAATCAGAAAAGCCAACGTCCAGGCTGTGGAAGACCCTAGCTAGCAAGTAAAGGAAAAATGGAGAATCACTGATAGGTTTTTAATAAGGAAGTGTTAAAATAATAGCTTTGTTTCTGGAAAATTAATTTGATAGCAGGAAATTGGATTGGAGGTGGAACAGATTACGGATAGGAAAACTAATTAAGTGTTAGTTGCAGGGACTTCCCTGGTGGCGCAGTGGTTAAGAATCCGCCTGCCAATGCAGGTGACACGGGTTCGAGCCCTGGTCTGAGAAGATTCCACATGCTGTGGAGCAACTCAGCCCATGCCCCACAACTACGGAAGCCTATGCACCTAGAGCCCTTGCTCCGCAACAAGAGAAACCACTGCAATGAGAAGCCCCCGCTTGCCACAACTAGAGAAAGCCTGCACAGCAATGAAGGCCCAACACAGCCAAAAATGAATAAATAAATATTTTAAAAAAAGAGTTAGTTGCAGAATGTCCTCCTAGTACATCTAGTTTAGACTGAAGAATGTTTGACTTGACAGAACAGAAATGAAGAGAGAATTAGTAACAGAGATATTATGGAGGTAGAATTAATATAAGTGGATAATGAGTGGATGTGTTGAGCAAGAGGAGAGTTATAGATGACTGAAAGCTTTGATCCAGTAGTTGAGATGGTGACAGTATCAATAAGATAGATAACCTATAAAGAAGAGCAATTTTAGGACTAGGTAATGAATTTATATTTGGACATAACTGTGAGGTCGTTTAATATGTACTTATTCTTAGGATTGCAGTGTTATGCTTATGGCATTTTGTAAAATATTTGGAATAGACAGACCTAAATGGTTCCTTTTACTGATATGATTCTATGTCTTTCAACTTTGTCCTTTTACAGAAAAGCTAGTGGAGAGGTTATTGCCTTGTACTTAATGAAAGCATATTTTTGATATTGAAATTTCTTAAATGTGTTCACTCTGTAGGATGTGAGTAGCATCTATATTTTATATATTGTTGGTGGTAGGTTATATAGCAAGAATTACTAACCTTTGTCATTATGATTCCAGGTATCTTTTTTCACTTACAAGAGATGGAATAGGATTCCAGATCAGAATAGCACTCAAGGCTCTCATTTTTATTTTAGAAAAAGAAATATCTTAAATGAGGCCAAATGCAAAAACAGAAAGAGTTAAGTGGAAATGTTTTGATTTATAGATTTTACAATAATCTTTACATTGCTCTATCTGGGAAATAAGCCTTTTGAGGTTGTTTCTCCCCAAATAGATTTTATTTATTTAACAAAAACATGTACACCTACAGTATACACCAACTGTTCTAAGTTACTTTACAAATATTAATTGTTTTAGAACCCTGTGAGATTGGTAGCATTTTACTCATTTAATGGATGAGGAAACTAAAGCGTAGAGAACTTAATTAAATTGCCCAAGGTCACACAGCTGGTAAGTGGAAGAGGTAGGATTTTGCTCCTCTAGTTCCTGAGTAAAAGCATCATCAACCTTTTACAGAATTAACCTAGTGTTTCTTAAAAACCAATGCTTCTCTAGACAACATTGTGGAAGTTAAATAAAATTAGGCTTTAGAAAACATTTTAAATGAAAATTCTGGTCCTTTGACTCTGTGTTTGTATACTTGCTTCAGATATCCATGTAGCAAAACTCTAAACTGTGATCTTTTTCCAAAGAAGACATACAGATGGCCAACAGGCACATGAAAAGATGCTCAATATTGCTAATCATTAGAAAAATGCAAATCAAGACTGCAATGAGGTATCACCTCACACCAGTCAAAATGGCTGTCATCAAAAAGTCTACAAATAATAAATGCTGGAGAGAGTGTGGAGAAAAAGGAACCATCCTACACTGTTGGTAGGAATGTAAATTTGTGCAACCGCTATGGAAAACAGTATGTAGGTTCCTTAAAAACTGCACATGCATACACACACACACACACACACACACACACACACACACACACACACACACACAGTGGAACATTACTCAACCATAAAGAAGAATGAAATGATGCCATTTGCAGCAACATGGATGGACCTAGAGGCCATCATACTAAGTGAAGTAAGTCAGACAGAGAAAGACAAATATTATATGATATCACCTATATGTGGAATCCAAAAAATAATACAAATGAATCTATATACAAGACAGAAACATACTCACAGGCATAGAAAACAAACTTATGGTTCCTAGACGGGAAAGGGAGGCGGGGGAGATAAATCAAGAATATGGGATTAACAGATACAAACTACTATATGTAAAGTAGATAAGCAACAAGGATTTACTGTATAGCACAGGGAATTATATTCAATATCTTGTAATAACCTATAATGGAAAATATTCTTAAAAATTATACATAACTTGATCACTTTGCCATACACCTGAAACTGACACAGTATTGTAAATCAACTATACTTAAATTAAAAAAAAACAACTTGGATTTGAAGTGTTAATGAGAAGAGAATGCATTAAATGTGAGTTGAAGGTGATTTCTAAAAGAGTAAGGAAAAAGTATATATACTGGTCTATAAGAACATATCTTTCTCAATATTGATAACTACAGACCCAAATTTCAGAATTATCATATTCTTCCCTCTGGTGTTTTTCCAATCAAGTTTTAATGTATCTTCATAGTCTAATGCCTTAGATAAATTACTAATAATGCAGTTCTAATTCAATTACCTTTCCTTTGCATTGTTTAGTCTATTTTATTATTATGTGCATAACTTTAGAATAACATGAGCTCCTAGAATTTGAAATTTAGCTCAACGAATATTTATTGAACACCTGATACGTGCTCAGTGATATGCTGTGCTGCCTGGTAATAAAGACGAAATCTCTTTTCCAAGGAAGAATATAGTGTAATGATTTGAGTATTGCTGATTTAACTGCACAGGATGCATTTGTAATCCAGTAATCCTAAAGATGCCGTTTAAAAGTAATTCATCACTAAGATAAGCTGATATCAGTAAATAAAGAGATTTACTTGGGGTTTAATTCTTTGCCCTCACTAAAGATCTAGGTAAGAGCACAACCTGATCCTGCTTCTGTTCTTACAGCCACATCAGAAAAGAGCAACTCCTTAATTCCATGTCCAGTATTGGTAGAGGTAATGTGCAGTAAAAGTTAAAGGACTAAGCTAGTCCTCAAAATAATTTTTTTTAATTTATTATGAAATTGTTGGTGAAACTTATTTGAAGCCATGATAATAATTCTGGAAAAGTATGTACAAAGTGAGAGTTTCTGTACTAGGTAAGAGTACTCAATAACTGAAAAATGGTATTGTGGTCTTCTTAATGCTCTAGGAAGTTAAATCAGGCAGGCTGAACTATTTGATCTTTTGGTCTCTACTATGATTTATGATTATAATAGTACACGACACCTGACAAGACAGATTTTAGTATCCCTCTTTTACAGTGGAGGAACTTAGGACACTTATGGTAAAGTACCTTGTTCCCATAGCCGTGAATTGGTTGGCCCCCAAATCAGTCTCAAATCTCTGGCTCTAAAGTTTGTTCTCTTAAGTGCACAATGTATTATAGTGCTCATTGGCAGGATTGGCATTATTGGCAGCTCAGTTTCTTTGAACAGTTTTACCAAAAGAGAAATTCAAGATTTCTTCTTGCTTTTAAAATTTTCCCTTTAATTAAGATTTTTCATTTCGTTCAGTGGACGTTGGTTGCTAGTGAGATGATATCTAAGTGAGTTACAAAGTTAAACTTCCCTCTGGTGTAACTTTTCAAGACTAAGGAGTTTCTATAGGTTCTATTTTCCATTTACATCTTTTTTTCTCAGACTTTATCATAAAGAGTATTCAAGACTTGTAGGGAGAAACATCTCTTCCATCCATACACTTGGAAGCAAAGACCAACTATATAGATGAGCAGAAGATGTTGACTACATCAACAGTTTATTTTTGGTTTCTTATAAAACTCTACAGGTAAGAAGATGAAGAAATTTAACCTGATCTCAGGGGAGTGTGTGTGCGTGTGTGTGTGTGGTTTTTAAAGCAATCATATCATAACATACTTCTAAATAAATTTTGTCCTTCATTATAGTCTTCTTGGAAAGCTATTACAGTTTTCTCCAAAACAGTATATTTAGAGACACTTTGTGAATCGTGTCATTTTGTAATTATTATCCCAAAGAGTGTTATTCAGTTTAGTTATTTCTTCATCCATGAAATATTTGTTAAATGCCTATAGATTGCAAGGAACCATGCTTAAGCGATCTCCCATCTTATTCTTCAGTCTTGGCTCTAAACCACGGCACTATTGACATTTTGGGCTGGGTAATTCTTTGCTAAGGGGGCTGTGCACTGTGGGATGTTTTACAGTATCCCTGGCCTCTACCCATTAGATGCCAGTAGTCCCCCTGCCAATATTGTGATATCCAAAAATGTTTCCAGACATTGCCAAATGTCCCTGGAGAGCAAAATCATTCCCAGTTGGGAATCTCTGCTCTAATGTCTGAATTAAAAACTAAAAAGGAAAAAAAAAACCCACAGACAGTGAGTAATTGCTACCACTGAAGATGATAAAAGCAATGGCCATGAAAACTGTTCTAAAAGACAAGTTTCAGGAACACTGGGAGAATGATTAGCACTATTGTATAACCTCCTGTCATTACCTAAGTTCTGAAACGTGTATTAAAAGAACTAGACCACTTTATGCTTGTATTGTATCATTACTTGTCCTCGATGCTTTATTCATTTCTCCTAATGTGGCCTGTTTGCTTTTAATCAGACTTGTTTAATCATCTAAAACAATCTTTAACTTAAAAAATGTTTCAGTTATCTTCCAATATCTTCATTTTTTTTATCTGCCTTTTCCATTTGGGGTAAGGGCAGGAATAGTCCACTGAAAACAATTGGGTGCTCATTTGACAGAAAGTACCAGAATATTTCTAAGCATCAAATGTAATGACATCAGGATATGTGACTCCATGATGATTTTTAGAAAAGTTCTTAGAATGATGACAGTGTCATTGGAAGCAAACAAAAACTAAAAATAACTTTTTCTTGTTGTTTGCTTCTGCTCTTAAAGGTATGAAATTAGTGAAATTGTATTAAAACGCTCTAAATCAGCATAAAATTCAAATATAATTACCACTAATTACAAAGACCTATTATTTGATATCCTTAAATCTGGCTTCATCAACTTTTATGTGAAAATTGAAATTTGAGATTTCTAGGAAAGATGGCTGATTGAGCTGATTGCCCTACCTGAAACACTCTGAAATGGACATAAAGAAGCAAAAATAGAGATGTAAGCTTCAGCTATAGATGAAACTATAGGAGTAACCTTAGCTCCATTCTATTTATTGCAAAGACTGTTTTCTAGATATTAACTTAGAGATAGAAGCATTACGGATACAAGTGGCAAATACCAAATTGGGGCTGATTTTCATACTTCAGAATATGAGATGACAGGGGGTGAAGCTGTTAGAGGGTCATGCTGTACTATGTTTTTCTCAACCTAACTTCCTTTTGTAGAAAAATCCTTCCACTTGTGCTGCTAGCTCTGAAATAGATAATGGCTAAAATCTGAACTACCCACATGTAATCAATTCAGGACAAGAGAGTTATCCAATTTGATAAAGTATTTGGAGATAAAATATTTGAGATTAGGTCATCTCTACTAGATTCACTCTTTTCTACGAACCTCTCGCCCCTTTGCAGGGCATATAAAGGAGTGAACACAGACATTATAGCCAATCAATTTCTAGCTTTCCAGCTCAGAGTATAAAGTATGTCTTAAAAAATGACTGAGAAGCAGAAGAATCCAACCACGCTAATCATAATAAATAGCAGATAGAATCAAATTGCTCCTTTTCTTAGCTAAATGACAGGCACAGCTTAGAACCTGTAGATGAGTGCTACCAAAAATAAATAAAATACATGGAACATAAAAGGCAAATGAGGAATATATTTTGAAAGAACTACCTCAAGAAACTAAAGAACACTTAAAGAAAAAATAATTTTCAACATTCTCAAGGGGATAAAAGTGACCATAGACTCTATGATAAGAGATCAAAGAAGAGATTTAAGAGATTAAGATACAGATAAAAGGACACCAAAGTTAGATTAAAAGAGAGCAGGCAGAGGGGGATGGGTAAAACTATAAAAATAATTAAAACCACATTAGATACAGGAAGATGTAGAGTCAGTGATGCAGCAGATGGACTTAATGACTTAAAGGAAATGCTTGAGAAAAATCACACAAAATACAGTGAGAAAGATTAAAAACTATTAGTGGAAATTTATTGATACAGAAGGGAAAAAAATCATCCCTGAAATAAAGGACCTCAACCTACAGGTTGAAAGAGTTTACTAAATACCAGGAAAAAGTAATAAAGACTTAGACTTCTCCGGGTAACGTTTAAGATTAAAAAAATTCCTTAAATGTTACTATAGTAAAAAAACAGGGCTTCCCTGGTGGCGCAGTGGTTGAGAGTCTGCCTGCCGATGCAGGGTACACGGGTTCGTGCCCCGGTCTGGGAGGATCGCACATTACCACGGAGCGGCTGGGCCCGTGAGCCATGGTCGCTGAGCCTGTGTGTCCGGAGCCTGTGCTCCGCAACAGGAGAGGCCACAGCAATGAGAGGCCCGCGTACCGCAAAAAAAAAACAAAGCCACCTTTTTAAAGTTGGCCTCATATTTTTTTCTCATACCCCAAATGACACTGTAATAATGTCTATAGAATGTTGAAGAAAAAAAATGACAATTTAAAAAGTAAGCAATTACAGCCTTTATGAACCCTTTCTAAAAATTTACTTGGAAGGTAAATCAAAAGAAGAAATCCATAAATGGTAAAATTATCATATAGAAAGACTGGTGGTGAACATGTTAAACACAGAATCAAACAGACTTGGAAAACAGGAATGAAATGTTTGAATTCTTAAATAGAAGATATATAATTTAGAAAAAATGTGATGCTAGTTAACAGGGATTAAAAGTTCAGAAAGAGCCAGCAAAATGGAGATTTTTTAGGGCATGGGGTTGAAAACAAAGGTCATATTAACATGCTAATTACTTCATCATTCCTAGGGGAGTTTATTTTTGAAGTATATAAATGGAAAAATGTGACTTCAGCATACTAGTGTATGTCATCAGTTGTAAAGAATATTTTTTTTTTTTTTACATTTTAACATATCTGGAATTGGAATATATCTCCTAATCAATAGTGAGTTAACAGTTATAATTGGCACCATATTTTCTTTCACGGTCATTTTAAAATAACAATGCATCTTATAGTTATTCACATTTTTGAGTGCATTAAATATATATTTTAAACGTTAAAGTGATCACTAATGGAACTAAAACTGACAATTTTTTGTACTATTTAAATTAATGATTAAAGGGAATAAGGGGAATAAGAGAATTAATAAAATACAGACCAGGGCTTCCCTGGTGGCACAGTGGTTAAGAATCTGCCTGCCAATGCAGGGGACATGGAGTTCGAGCCCTGGTCTGGGAAGATCCCACATGCCTCGGAGCAACTAAGCCCATGTGCCACAACTACTGAGCCTGCACTCTAGAGCCCATGCACCGCAACTACTGAGCCCATGTGCTGCAACTACTAAAGCCCGTGTGCCTAGAGCCTGTGCTCCACAACAAGAGAAACCTCTGCAATGAGAAGCTCTCGCACCGCAACAAAGAGTAGCCCCTGCTCGCCACAACTTGAGAAAGCCTATGTGCAGCAATGAAGACCCCACGCAGCCAAAAATTTTAAAAAAAGTATTAAAAATAAAACAAAATAAAATACAGACCATAAAACAAAAGATTGAAAACAAAAGAAATGCTGTTAAAGGAGACAATAGAAAATAATAAGTTGAGAGCTCCTTCTATGGAGTCACACTGACTTGTGTTTAAATTGCAAAGTCAATCAAATTATCTGTGTAATAATAACATGGACAATTAGAAAATTTTCTACTAAACAATTCTATGATTGTAAAAGAAATCAAAAATATAACTTCAGAATATTTTAAAACTAGTGGTAATAAAAACAAAATATCTCATAGCCGATGAGCTACAATTAGAAGCATTCTTCAAGGAAAATTCATAACCTGACTGTTTCCAGTTTTAATCTAACAGGAGTTCAAAATGAATATTTTTTTAAATTAATTAATTTATTTATGGCTGTGTTGGGTCCTCGTTTCTGTGCAAGGGCTTTCTCTAGTGGGGGCCATTCCTCATCGTGGTGCGAGGGCCTCTCACTATCGCGGCCTCTCTTGTTGCGGAGAATAGGCTCCAGACGCGCAGCCTCAGTAATTGTCGCTCACGGGCCCAGCTGCTCCGTGGCATTTGGGATCTCTTCCCAGACCAGGGCTCGAACCCTTGTCCCCTGCATTGGCAGGCAGACTCTCAACCACTGTGCCACCAATGAATATTTTTTTAAAAAATCAGAAACAAAAGGAAAGCAACAGGAACTAATTAATAATGACAAAACCATTAATTAATTAAATATCAATTGAATTGATAGATTTAATAGCTTTTTCATTGATAATGTAAAAGTCATTAGTCTAAAGTTGAGGAAATGAAGAAAGCACAAAATATACAAAATTATAAAAGTAAGAATTGGGAGAACATTGAATGCTGCAACTTTGCACAAATCTGTCTACAAATTTGAAATTTTAGTTGGAAATAGATGATTTTCTGGGAAATTTTAAGCAAATTTAAAAGGAGATAGAATATTTAAACAGAAAAAAGAAACCCATAATGGTAAGAATAAAGCTGTTCTAAAGAATAGCTTATACCTCTTAATTAAAATGCCTTCTAGATGGCTTTGTGGGTGAATTGTCCTTAACTATCAAGGAACAGATAATATTAATGCTGTTTAAACTGTCCTTGATAATGGAGATGGAAGGCATAATTAATAATTACATTTATGAGACAACGTAATATTGATACAAAAACATGATGTTGAAAAGCAAAAAGAATCTGCAAGTCCACCTCACACAATATTGATGAAGATAATCTTTAAAAATTTTGCAAATGCAATACAGTGCTGTATTAAAGCAACATAGGCCATGGCCGAGTAAGAGTCATTCTAGGATGCAGGGTTAGTTCAGTATAATTTTCAGGCTATATTGAAAAAAAAGATTAAATTTTTGGATACCTGAAAACACTTGATGTAATTGAATATTCATTTCTATATAAAACCCTTAGATTTTATATATTTCCATGGATGGATAAATAATACCTTAAAATAAATGTGTGTGTTTAATACAAGACAAACACTATTATTAAATGCTTTTTTTCTCTGGAGGTGCTAGCTAAAGCAATTATGTAATAGCAACTAATTTAAATATTGGGAAAAGAAGAGGTAAAATTATTACTACTTGTTGATTATATGGTCCAGTATCTGGACTACCATGAGACTTACCTAAGGAATAATTGATTAGAAACAAAAAATTACATAAATTAATAACACATTAATTTGTAGTTTTCCTGTGAATAAACCAAAACCTACAAAATGTAAGAGTGAAAGGATTGCATTAGTAAATGGCAACAAAATGATTGGAACATTTAGTAATAAACATGAAATATGTGAATAATAGGGAATTTATAAAACTCTGAGTATCATAAAATAATCTTTTTATATGTGGTGAGATGTTTGTAATAATGTCTGTTATCCAGTAATCCAGTACAGTTCAATAAAAATTCTAGTGGGAATTGCATTGGAACTTATAATTAGGTAAAATTTATTTGGAAGAAGGAATGTGAGAAAAGGAATGATCAGTAGAATTCTAAGAAAGAAAATTAGGGAGAACACCATTTTCGTACCTAATCTGGAAGGTTAGAGTCATTCAAACATTAGGCACTTGCAAGGATATGAATATATAGTTCCTGGAAATAGAGTAGATAATCCAGAAATAGATCCAATACTATTCAGGAATTTAATATATGATCGAGATGTCTCAGATCACTGGGAATAAGGGTGGACTATGGAATAAATGTTGTAACAACCAAGTTAAGATGGGGAAAAATTGATTCCTTTCACTGCCCTTACACCATAGATTTAAATATATGTTTTTAAAAGTCATAACAGTACTAGAAGAAATGGAGTGGAGATTTTCTCAGCATGGAACAAAACTCAGGGGCCATAAAGAAGTGTCTGTTAAATTTGATTATGAAAACTCAGTACTTCTCTGTCAAAATTACCATAATCAGTCAGAAGTCCGGTAGGGACAGACAGGGCTAATTTCCTAAAAAACAAAATACTCTTATATATTAAGAGCATGTAATATTAAGAGCATATAAGATGCTTTTACATATTAAATTAAAATATTACCAATAAAAATGTACAAGATCGGCTTCCGTGGTGGCGTAGTGGTTAAGAATCCACCTGCCGGGCTTCCCTGGTGGCTCAGTGGTTGAGAGTCCGCCTACCGATGCAGGGGACACGGGTTCATGCCCTGTTCTGGGAAGATCCCACATGCCGCAGTGCAGCTAGGCCCGTGAGCCATGGCCGCTGAGCCTGCGTGTCCGGAACCTGTGCTGCGCAACAGGAGAGGCCACAACAGTGAGAGGCCCGCGTACCGCAAAAAAAAATAAAAAAGAAATTAATACACAGAAATCTCTTGCATTCCTATACAATAACAATGAAAGATCATAAAGACAGAGTAAGGAAACAATCCCATATATCATCACATCAAAAAGAATAAAATACCTAGGAATAAACTACCTAAAGAGGCAAAAGACCTGTACTCAGAAAACTATTATACACTGATGAAAGTAATCAGATATGACACAAACAGATGGAAGGATATACCATGTTCTTGGATTGGAAGAATCAATATTGTGAAAATGAATGTACTAGCCAAGGCCATCTACAGATTCAGTGCAATCCCTATCAAAGTACCAAGGGCATTTTTCACAGAACTAGAGCAAAAAAATTTTAACATTTATATGGAATCACAAAAGACCCTGAATAGTGAAAGTAATCTTGAGAAAGAAAAACGGAGCTGGAGGAATCAGGCTTCCTGACTTCAGACTCTACTACGAAGATACAGTAATCAAAACAGTATGGTACTGGCACAAAAACAGAAATATAGATCAATGGATAGGAAAGAAAGCTCAGAAATAAACTCACACCCCTTTGGTCAATTAATCTATGACAAGGGAGGCAAGAATATAAAATGAAGTAAAGACTGTCTCTTCAGTATGTGGTGCCGGGACAACTGGACAGCTTTCATGTAAAAAATGAAATGAGAACAGTCCCTAACACCATACCCAAAAATAAACTAGAAATGGGTCAAAAACCTAAATGTAAGGCTGGACAATATAAAACTCTTGGAGTAAAACATAGGCAGAACACTCTTTGACATAAATCATGGCAATATCTTTTATGATCCACTTCCAAGAGTAATGAAAATAAAAACAAAAGTAAACAAATGGGACCTAATTAAACATAAAAGCTTCTGCAAAGCAAAGGAAAACCATCAACAAAATGAAAAGACAGCCCACAGAATGGGTGAAAATATTTGCAAATGATGCGACTGACAAGGGATTAATCTCCAAAATACACAAACAGCTCATGCAGCTCAATATCAAAAAAGCAAGCAACCCAATCAAAAAATGGGTGGAAGATCTACAGACAGTTCTCTAAAGATGACATATAGATGGCCAAAAAGCACATGAAAAGATGCTCAACATCACTAATTATCAGAGAAATGCAAATCAAAACTACAATGAGGTATCACCTCACACCAGTCAGAATGGCCATCATCAAAAAGTCTACAAACAATAAACGCTGGAGAGGGTGTGGAGAAAAGGGAACCCTCCTACACTGTTGGTGGGAATGTAAATTGGTACAATTACTATGGAGAACAGTATGGAGGTTCCTTAAAAAGCAAAATAGAACTACCATATGATCCAGCAATCCCACTCCTGGGCATATATCTGGAGAAAACCATAATCCAGGAGGATACACGCACCCCAGTGTTCATTGTAACACTGTTTACAGTAGCCTAGACATGGAAGCAACCTAAGTTTCCATCAATACATGACTGGATAAAGATGTGGTACATATATACAATGGAATATTACTCAGCTGTGAAAAAGAATGAAATAATGCCATTTGCAGCAACATGGATGGACCTAGCAATTATCATTCTATGTGAAGTAAGTCAGACAAAGACAAATAATGATTTCACTCATATGTGGAATCTATTTAAAAGAAATGATACAAATGAACTTATTTACAAAACAGAAGCCGACTTGTAGATATCAAAAAAAAAAAACAAACAAATGGTTACCAAACAAGAAACATCGGCAGGAGGATAAATCAGGCACTTGGGTTGAATACACACATACTACTATATATAAGAAAGATAACCAACAAGGACCTACTGTATAGCACAGGGAACTCTACCCAATATTCTGTGATAACAGAAATATAAGAAAGAATATATATAAGAAAGAATCTAATATAGAAAGAATCTAATAAAGAATGAATATAGTAGTGAAGTAGATGGACCTAGAGTCTGTCATACAGATTGAAGTAAGTCAGAAAGAGAAAAACAAATGCCATATGCTAACACATATATATGGAATCTAAAAAAAAAAAAATGATTCTGAAGAGCCTAGGGGCAGGACAGGAATAAAGACACAGACGTAGAGAATGGACTTGAGGACATGAGGAGGGGGAAGGGTAAGCTGGGACGAAGTGAGAGTGGCATGGACATAAATACACTACCAAGTGTAAAATAGCTAGCTAGTGGGAAGCAGCCACATAGCACAGGGAGTTCAGCTCGGTGCTTTGTGACCACCTAGAGGGGTGGGATAGGGAGGATGGGAGGGAGACGCAAGAGGGAGGAGATATGGAGATATATGTATATGTAGCTGATACACTTTGTTACAAAGCAGAAATTAACACACCATTGTAAAGCAATTATACTCCAATAACATGTTAAAAAAAAAAATGTGATCCATCCATACCATGGTATATTACTCAACCATAAAAAGGAATGATGTACTGATTTTTAAAAAAAGGAATGAATACATGTATATGTATTACTGAATCACATTGCTGTACCTAGGAAACTAACCAACATTGTAAATCAACTATACTGCAGTAAAATTAAAATATTAAAAAAATTAAACTTCATTACTAAATTTAAAAAAAGAGAAAGTGTGAAATAAGGTAATAGTAATAAGTCCAAAATGCATTAAAGATCACACTAAATATGAAAATAGTAAAATTTCCTTTCAACATAGAGGTTGCCAGATTTACTTTATACAAAAATTTGGCTTTGTGTTGTTTACGAGAGATACTACCAATAACATAAAATAGAACAATATAAAATAAATGTGAGAAATAGTCGAGGCTGGTGCTAAGACAAAGAAAGCATATTAACATTATATGGTTAGCAGACATTTTGTCCTTTTCCAAATGTTCATACAACATTAGGTGCATGCCAAAAGGTCCTTGATATTTTGTCCTATTCAAAATCATTTGGCATGCTTATGGGTGTTTTGGATAGGATCATATTTCAAGGACCTTTTGGCGTGGACCAAATGTCTTATGGTCATTTTGGACAAAACCAGATGTCCTGCAAGGCATTATATAAAATAGAACTTAAGGCAGACAACCTCAAAATTAGATAAAAAAGGTATATAACGTACTTTAATCCTACCAAATCCTTGGATCACTACTATTGTTTGTCCTTTAGAGCAGCAGTTCTCAAAACTTTCTGGTTTCAGGAACTATTTATACTCCTAAAAATTATCAGGGAACCCAAAGAACTTTTGCTTATTTTTGTTGTATGTACCGATATATGCCATATTATAAATTGTCTTAGACATCTTTTGTGGTATTTTATTTTAAAAGAGCAATAATAAATCCAATGTGTTAACATAAATAACACTTTAATGAAAAATTACTATTTTCTAAGCAAAAATTTACTCTTGAGTAGCACTATTTTACATTTTTGCAAATCCCTTTACTTTCTGGCTTAAGAGAAGACAGCTGAATTCTTATACATCCTTTTACATTCAGTCTGTTGTGTTACATTGTTTTAGTAGATTGTATTATTTTCAGTTATTAGTTCCCTTCCCTGTGTCAGGCTTGGCCATGTGACTTGCTTTGGCTAGTGAAATAAATACCTTACGTTACTTTTCAGAAGAAGTTTTAAGAGCCATTTTGTGGTTCTTCATCACTCTTTTCCCTCTGCTATGTGCATAGAATGTCCTAAAGAGTATCTGCTTCATTTCCAACTTTGTTCTAGAATAAAAATGTCATGAAGCAGAGCAGTTGATCCTCGGCCAACAATATTGAGGGAGGATTGAACCTTGGTTGTAAGACACTGAGATTTAGTGGTTATTTTGTTATTGTATCATAACTGAGTATAAGGTGACTGATACAGAAATTGATAACTGAATGAGATACTACTGTAATAAACACACATACAAAAATACCTAAAATAAATGACATTGACTTTGGGACTAGGCAAAAGGTGATTCTCAGGATAAAACTTCTGGTGAAGTTGTCCCTTGAGATAGCCGGAAATCAGATAATGTACCAGATGAGTATGTAATATTGATACTGACCAGGGTTCTTGGCCTTCCCCCATCAATAGAAATTGACTAGAAGCCAGACAAGAAATTCAGGCAAGGCTTTATTGGGGCCCCTGCTGCAGCAGCGGGAAGTGAGAACAAGCGACAGGTTCCCTTGCTCGCTTGCTCACTGAGGGGGAAGCAGCTTGGTCCTTATATGGGGTGAGGGTAGGGGTGTGCCCAGGGGTCAGGCTGGAGGGATGGCTTAGGTGTTTTGCCCACCCCTTAGGTGGTGGTGTGTGCAGGGGACATGTACAGTACCCTGCTTTTGTTCCCAACACCCTGTTTTTGCTCCTGGCTCTTCAGAAGTGGCAGTTGGGTTTTTGGTCTCTTTGTATCTTTTGTCCAGAATTTGCCCCAACTGTGCATGCATGCAGTTATTTTTAGTTCCATATAGTTTCTTTGTATTTTGTTGCTCAAGGAGAGGTTTGTCCAGGTGCAAGCATTCAGCACTGCAGCAAATGGTCCCGGGTTCTAGCCTATCTCAATATTGAGCAACAAGAGTTTGGGAAACAAAATTCTGACGAATATTCTTTGGTTGCTATTGGCTTCATCTGATTACAAAATAGAGATGATCTCAGGAAAGAATTGGCCTGTTTATAATCAGAGTGTAAAGGGAATGGGGAGAGTCTAGAAATTTCAAGAATTGAAGGGTCAAAATACGTAACTTTCTCATTTTCAACTGGTAATTATATAATTGAAAAATTATTTGAATGGACAGAAGCCTATTATATTTCAGCCATCTATCAAAGACCACATGAGGGCTAGAAGCAGCATATTTTTTTAAAAAAAACTTAGATTCAATTAAAGTAGGTACCCAGTAAATTGCTCCATTTGATTGACATGGCTCAGAAGGGAAAAAAAGCACTGGGTGTGTGGTTATCCCATAGAAACTTGCTGACCTCAAGGAACTTGTAATTAAGTCTAGAGTAAGAGGTATATATATCCTTAAAAGATTTGTGAGTCTGGCTATTGGCCTAACAAGATGACTGCAATTAAATAAGATTTTGAGAGTGTTGTACTGCCAAATGAGCTAGTAGGTTCTACTAAAAGAGGTTGTGATTGTTCATGACTTGTGTGCCTCCTACCTTCTGTGAATGGGAAGTAGCTTGAGAAAGCTGCTCACTGCTCAACCACCAAGGTAGTAGTAGTGAAGCATAGTCTTCAATACCTTATCTGTGGATCTAATGAGGATCAAGGAAAATGAATGACCTCCTAGAGGGCAGAGCCAGCAGCCTCAGAAAACAGTGAATTAGGAAGCTACCCCAAGAACGTAAAACCAGGGCCCAAGTAAGGAATGTTTGCTACTTTCAGGGCAAGTGTCCCTTGCAACTTCAGAATTCATATGAATAACTGCATATGACTGCCTGTGTCCAGTGTAATGTGAACAGAAGGGATGGATGTCACCTCCAAGCAGAACTGTTAGAAGCATTACCTTGTTCTGCCATGGCTGTCTTCCCTTTGCTATGAAGTTAGCATGTCCCAGAAAGGGGCTGCTTCTTCAGCCTGATCCCCAGCTGACATGTAACATGAGTAAAAAATAAATCTTTGTAGTTGTCAGCCACAAAGATTTGGGAGTTATTTGTTATTGCAGCATAACCTAGTATAAGCTGTCTGACAAATCAGTATTGGTTGAAGTTTTTGTGTTTACTGCTAGAATCCTGAAGATGCTAAGACTCCAAAATCTCCTAGAAATTGCTTTTTCTCTGTACTTTACTAACAGAAGATATAGAGTAAAAACTATTACTGCTATTTGGCACTGTTTCATATATACCGTGTATACTATTGTTATTTTTTTATGGTTCCAATCTCCTACTTGCTTTAAGGTCAGAAGGCTGACCTTGCTTTAAGGCTACTTGTCATAAGGTCAGAAATTTCACTTTGTGCTACCTATTCCTTCTCATTAGTGGAGTGAAGCAGTGTTCTGCAACAGTTTTATTCAATTAGATTTTATACTGGCATGGTTAATTCTAGAAGCTGTGATCTACATTTGTTTGTCATACTTTGGACACTTAGAGACAGTGAGTTGTAGAAGCTGTCTATGATTGATTACAGTCAAAAAACACATGGAAATGTCTCCATACTTTTCAAACTACAGTGTCAGTACATTTTGAAGAGTTTTCAGGATCCTTTTCACACTAAGTTTTTGTTTTTTGTACCCTGAGAAGACTTTGCTACTTTCCCCCACTGCTTTCTCTTGCCACAGCTACAATGATTTGGCTTTTGATCAGTGTATTCTTTGGAGGACCCCAGGCTCAGCATCTTTTTCCTTTTTGTTTGCTCTTTGACTTGTAAGTTTTCAGAACTCCGTAGCTGAGTTTGGAAGATTGGGGCAAAAGCTGCAGACAGGAAATTTGTTTCTTTAATTTAGCTGAATTGTAGAGCCTTAAGGTTCATTATCTTTCCTCACTTCAAAATATGAATGAATACCTGAGTTTTAAGAATCTTTCAGGGTTGCTACAGCCATTGATTATGTTTCATAAAAGAAAGGTATATAAAAACACAGCATGTTCATATCCTTTACAAAAACATTTTTACCAAGTGAGTGAGAGGGGAGTGTTTATTATCAGGCTAATTCAGCCAAGACTGTGGACATGGAGTCTTAAATTAGGCCAGGAAAAAAGGACTGTCATAAAAGTTAGATTGTAGTATATGTATAACTGATTCACTTCGTTATAAAGCAGAAACTAACACACCATTGTAAAGCAATTATACTCCAATAAAGATGTTAAAAAAAGTTTAGATTGTAATCTAATAAATTGTCTGACTATTGATCCTCTGCTAACCAAAGCATCTTGAATTGAGGTAAGTATGAGCAGAGCGGGCCATTTCAATGAGCTGGTAAATTTTTATAGACTTGAAGATTTTGGATTTATCTTGGGATTTATCTTAAGTCTGTCAGACTGACTTGAATTGAACTTTGGTGCCCAAGATGTTGGCACAAAAAATAACTAAGCCAAGCTATGTGAAGGTCATTAATTTCTAAAGTTTAACAAATTGACACTGAGTGCATCTGGTCTTGAAAGGTTGTTTTCCGAGTATATTAATATCGCTGCCTAGAGGGCCTCTGTCAATATTATGTGGAATTGGTAGGGTTCTTTGTCTTCATGTCACATTACCTAACTGGGGTCAAGCGCTCAAATTTGAAAGTAATTTTTTTTTCAGTTTTGGGTAAGCATTTATAAAACTGGTTTTTTGGACGACTCATAATTAGTTAAACTATTCATATAGTTGTAAAGGAAACATTTATTTTTCAAGGGTTTTTGGAAAGCATTATATGGTTGATTCATTGTCTTTTGACATCATTAGCAATTCTGTTATGGAATTAAAAATAATTTGTAGAATGCTCAGTCCAGAGCCTTTGAGTTCTCTTAATGTCGGGTAAAGGACACCAAGAGATCTTAAAAAACTGGCTTGCTTATAAATTAGAGATGATGGAGGTCTGGAACTCCTCTTAGCTTGATGA
Organism: Tursiops truncatus; assembly: GCF_011762595.2. Lineage (NCBI taxonomy): Eukaryota > Metazoa > Chordata > Mammalia > Artiodactyla > Delphinidae > Tursiops > Tursiops truncatus. The sequence continues at coordinate 27,968,964 of NC_047047.1, forward strand.
ACTAAAGCTAAAATATAAGAAAATAATATACTCTCCTTCATATATGAATGTCATTATTGGTCTACCATGTGTAACATGCATTTTGTTGATTTTCTCAATAGAGATAGAAAACAAGGAATGGGAATGTTTAGTTGGTTATTCAAATCAATTGTGCCTGTAAAAAAAGGCTCGAGAATTTAAGTTGACTACAAATTCAGGTTTAGTAAGCAAGATGACCTACCAAAAAGCTAAACCGTTCTAAGATATTGTTATAGAAGAATATTATCTAACAGTTTCCAAAATGTGGTACCTGGAACAGCAGTGTCAGCATTTTGTTAAAAATGAATGCTCTCAGGCCCCATCCCAGACATATGGAATCAGAAACTTGGCTTTTGCCCTAGCAATGGGTATTTTAATAAGTCCTCCAGGGAATCCTGATGTATGCTAAAGTTTAAGAACTACTGATCTAGAACAAAATCCTCTCTGATGCTAATCAGAGCATTTCTGGATCAATTATTTTGTAGTCTAAAAAAGATGCTGACCAGCTGGAGTCTTCTAAAAGAAAATGCTGTGGTATAGAAAGGACTAGAAACTAAATCCTATAGGGATATTTGAAAAAGATGTTTGTTTACTTAGCCTAGAGAAAAGATAACTTAGGGGCTTGAGGCATATAATTGTGACCTTCAGTTAGCTAAAGGGCTGTCTTAGCTCCAGAAGGTAAGACTTAGCTGAAAAAACATGGCAAAAGTTTTATTTGATGTCTCTGTGATTTAGTGACCTTCACTTCTCTGGAGGCATTTGTGTAAGTTCTGCACACCCTCTTAAGGGCAGTGCTGTAGTAGTCATTTGTGAAGTGGTTTGAATCGAATGCTGCTAACTAAGGTCTTTTCTATACTTAGTATATATCTATGACTTGCACTACGTTACCATATTCTCAGTGAGCTTCTGGTTATTACCTAGAGCAGTATTCTCAGATTTAAGTGATATATGAACCTCTCTTATCTGAAAATGTTATTATTTCACCTCTGTTCATCTCTAGCTAGACTTAGAATTATGAATTAAACCTTATTTTCCTTCTGCCTATTGAAGATATTATTTCACTGTCTTCCAGCCTCTTGCTGCTGTCAGTCTTATTTACTGTTCCTTTGTAGGCAGTTTGTCTTTTCTTTCTTGTTACTTTTAAGATTTTTATCTTAAAAGTATCTTTATCTTTTGTCTTATAGTCCAGTCTATTGTTTGTATAATCTGTTTTAAATTTCAGTGACAGTATTTTTCTAGTAGTCCTATTTTGTTCTTTTTCATATCTGTCTGTTCCATAGCGTTCTGTTATTTTGTAATGATTTGAATTTCTTTTATCTTTTTTATCACCTTAAACATAGGTATTTTATTTTAACTTCCAAAAAGTTCTTTTATCTCAGGTCTCTGCCTATTGCTTTTTATTCTTTTGGATCTTTAGACTCTACGTCATGAAAAATCAGTTCTTTATGCAGTTTTTAATTTTGACTGTGAGCTTATCTTTAACATGAATTGTTTTTCCTTGGGAACTCATTTATGTTTCTTAGATTATAAAAGTGTCCATGTTGAGCTCTTTTACAATTGTTTTTCCTGGTTTTCTCAGAGGTTTCACTGATCTAGGACCAGTTTTTTTGTTCATATTTTAGCCTAGGGCTTCCTGTACTACATTTTGTAAATTTGTAATTTTGTAAATTTGTAAATTTGTAAATTTGTAAATTCTAACAGCACATCAACACTTGGAGTTTGATTTCTCATGGGAGACTATTTTTTTCCCAATGCCAAGTGCACAGGTAAAACGAAGCTTCCATGTCACTTTAATCTGATTCCATTTCACTGAAAGTATAGCCTTTTTGAGGTCTCAAAAATATGCACATGCTATGGACTGAATATTTGTGTCCCCGTAAAATACATATGTTGAAATCTAAATTCCAATGTGATGGTATTTCTAGATGGTCCTTTGGGAGGTAATTAGGAATGAGGGTGGAGCCCTCATGAATAATGGATTAGTGCCCTTGTAAGAAGAACCCAGAGAGCTAGCTTGCTCTCTGCTCACCATTTGAGGATACAATGAAATTGGCAGTCTGCAGCTTGGCAAAGGGTTCTCACCAGAACCCAATCATACTGGCATCCTGATCTTGGACTTCCAGTCTCCAGAGCTGTGAGAAATCAATTTCTGATGTTTACAAGCCACCCAGTCTATGGTACTTTGTTGTAGCAATCTGAGGTGACTAAGCAGGAGCCTAGTTTATATCCCTGTTCCTTCTGCAGAACCCAAGGCCTATCCCTGTGCTGATACTAAAATCCAACATGTAGCTGTTAGGTAATTCTGGCCTTATGTCCTCCTGAGATCAGGGCAACAAAATACTAGCAGAGTGAATCCAACAGAATATTGAAAGTTTCATGCACCTTTACCAACTGGGATCTTACCTAGGAATGCAATAGTGGTTCAGTGTAAGAGGGTCAATCATTGTAGTGTAATACACTACACTAATAGAATGAAGCAAAAATACCACATGATCATCTCAATTCTTGCAGAAAAGTGATTCGACAAAATACAACACCTTTTTGTGGAAAAAAAAAAAATCAGAAAACTAGGAATAGAGGGGAACATCCTCAATATGATAAAGAGCATTTATGAAAATTCCACAGCTAGCATCATACTCAATGGTGAATGACTAAAAGCTTTCTTCCTAAGAGCAGGATCAAGTCAAGAATCCCTGCTTTCACTCTTGCTGTTCAACATTAAACTGGAAGTTCTAGCCAGATCAACTAGATGGGAAAATAAATAAATAAAAGCCATCCACATTGTAAAGAAAGAAGGTAAAGTATCTCTATCAGCAGATGACATGGTTCTCTATATAGAAAAACCAAAGAATTCACAACAAAATCAGCAAAGTTTTAGGGTACGTGATAAACATACAAAAACCGGTTTTGTTTCTATACACTCACAGTGAACAATCCAAAATGGAAAGCAAGAAAGCCATTCCATTTACAATGTCTTTAAATATTTCACCCTTAGTATGATATTTTCTATATTTCTGCAGCTGTTGGTTGCTTGATTTTTGGTAGTAACACTTATCAGATTAATACATTTCCTGATACTCGAAGACTATGAATAGTTGTTATCATCAGTTGTTATTGAATTCTTCACTTTCTTTTCTTACATTTATTGAAAAAAAGTATGTGATTTTTTTCCCCTTATTCTGTTATAAGATGAATTACAATGAATGACTCTTGCAATCCTGGAATAAACTGATTGTGATACATTTTTATCTGAAACTAGGTTTCATTTGCTAATATCTTGTTTAGAATTTTGTTTCTATATTCATGTGAGAGATTGCCCTGTGCTTCTTCCCTGTAATGTCTTTATCAGACTTTGGTATTAGAGTTATTCTGCCTCACAGAACAAGTTAGGAAATGTTTTATTATCTGGAAGTATTTGTGTAAGATAGATATTATTTGTTTCTTTACTGTTGGAAGATTCAGGGAAGCCACCTGGGCCTTTGCTTTCAAGGAAAGTTTGATTAGGTGTAAAATTTTTAATTACAGTATCAATGTATTTTACACGTTAAGGCTATTCAGATTTTCTTCTTGTGTCAATTTTGGTAAGTTGTGTTATTTATTCATTTCATCTACCTTGTTAATTTTATTGGTGTTTATTTGTTAATAATATTCTCCTTTTAGTGTCAGTATTTATAGTGATGTCCTGTTTTTCAACATTACTGATACTATTGATGCCTTAAATCCTCTTGATATTATTTATGCCAGCCATCAAGTTGTTTATAACTTGATTTATGCTTTCAAAAGCCAACTTGTGGTTTTGTCAGTTTTCTCTATTGTATATTTTTCCATTTCATTTATATTTGTTCTTATTTTTATTATTTCCTATTGATATATTTTAAAATACAATTTCCTATTTTTTCTTAGCTTTTTGAGATGGGTTCTTAGATGACCAATGTACAGCCTTTTAAAACCTATATATGTTTATGGCTGTAAATCTTATAAACATATCTTTACTTGCATTCCTCAAATTTTGATACATTATATTTTTATCCTAGTTTAGCTCACAGTATTTTTTAGTTTACATTGTGATTTATTTCTTGGCCAATAGATTATATGCTTGATTTTCAATTTTTGTTGTTGTTGCTGTCGGGAGGGGATTTCTTTTTTTGGTGTCTTTTTTCAAAAATCCATTTCTAGCTTAATTCCAGTATGGCCAGTGACCAAAATCATTATTAAATTTTAATACTATCAAATTCATAGAGATTTATGCTATGACCCATTACTTATATGAGCACTTGAAACACATGTATATTCTGCAGTTGTTAGGTGCTGCATTATTTTATATATGACAATTAGGTTAAGTTTTTTCATTGTGACATTTGAATATTCTATATTCTTCTGGTTTATTTGGATTAATCTTGTTTTTAGTTCTGTTATTTTTCTTTAATATTTTTGAAGCTTGTAAGTACATATAAATTTAGATTTATTATATCTTTTCGTTGGATTAACCCTTTTATCTCTGCGGATATTTTCATACCTTATAATCTTTTTCTGATGTTTGCTAAGGTACACAAACTTTCTTTTAATTTTTACATAGTGTATCTTTTTCCATCTCTGTGTCATTACTTAAAGGTGCATCTCTTTCAAGAGGCATATTATGTATGTATTGCTATGTATTTTAAAAAATTATTTTGACAGTTTTTCTTTAAATTGTACTGTTTATTCAGCATACTTCTAATATGATTACTGTAGCATTTCTGTTTAAATTTACTACCTTACTTTTTGGCTTCTATTTGTCCCCTGTTTTTTGTTTCTTCATTTTCTTCTTTGTCTTCTTTTGATTTAATCAATTCTTAGTATTCTGTTGTACTCCTATATTAGCTTTTCACATAAGTTTACTATTTTTAGTTGTTTCTCAAGAGATCACAACATGCATTTAAAAAATTGTTTGGGAACATCCCTGGCGGTCCAGCGGTTAAGACTTCGCCTTCCAGTGCAGGGGGTGCAGGTTCAATCCCTGGTCAGGGAGCTAAGATTCCCACATGGATGGCAGCCAAAAAACCAAAACATAAAACAGAAGCAATATTGTAAAAAATTCAGTAAAGACTTTAAAAATGGCACACTTTAAAAAAAAAAAATCTTAAAAATAAATAAATAAATAATTCTTTAAATGTACTACAAATAAGTAATTTTGCCAGTGCCTGAATAGTGCAAGAATGTTGTAATACTACTACTCCATTACCTTCCTTCTGCCTTTTGTGGTACTGTTGTCATGTATGTTAATTTTACATTTATTTCAAAACTTTTAAAACCTTATTATTACTATTTTTACAGTCTATGCACTAACCTCATTTTAAATTTCTTTTTGTAGTATCTTACTTCCCTCTTGGTATTATTTATGTCCTAGGGAATTCCCTTTAGTATTTTTTGTCTGTGTGGCTTTACTGGTAGCAAATTCTCTTATTTTTGTGTGTCAAAAGTTTTTTTTATTTTTTCTTCATTCTTGATTCTTTTTAATTAATTTTTGTTTGGATATAGTTGGTTTACAGTGTTTTGTTAGTTTCTGCTTTGCAGCAAAATGAATCGGTTATACGTATACATATATCCACTCTTTTTTAGATTTCCTTTCCATTTAGGTCATCACAGAGCACTGAGTAGAGTTCCCTGTGCTATACAATAGGTTCTCATTGGTTATCTATTTCATACACAGTAGTGGATATATGTCAGTCACAATCTCCCAGTTCATCCCACCTCCCAACCCCCTTGGTAACCATAAGTTTGTTTTCTATATCTGTGACTCCATTTTTGCTTTGCACATAAGTTCATCTGTACCATTTTTCTGGATCCACATGTAGGCAATAGTATACAATATTTGTTTTTCTCTTCCTGACCTACTTCACTCTAGGTCCATCCACGTCTCTGCAAATGGCACTATTTTGTTCCTTTTTATGGCTGAGTAATATTTCACTGTATATATGTACCACATCTTCTTTATCCATTCCTCTGTTAATGGACATTTAGGTTGCTTCCATATCCTGGCTATTGCAGATAGTACTGCAGTGAACATCAGGGTGCATGCATCCTTTCGAATTCTGGTTTTCTCCAGATATATGCCTAGGATAGGAGTGGAATTTGCTGGATCATATGGTAGCTGTATTTTTAGGTTTTTTTAAGGAAACTCCATACAGTTTTCCATAGTGGCTGTATCAATTTACATTCCTACCAACAGTGTAGGAGGGTTCCCTTTTCTCCACACCCTCTAGCATTTATTGTTTGTAGATTTTTTGATGATGGCCATTCTGACCGGTGTGAGGTGATACCTCATTGTAGTTTTGATTTGCATTTCTCTAATAATTAGTGATGTTGAGCATCTTTTCATTTGTTTGTTGGCCATCTATATCTCTTCTTTGGAGAAACCAAATTGGAAAAGAGAAAGTAAAACTGTCACTGTTGGCAGATGACATGATACTATACATAGAAAATCCTAAAGATGCTACCAGAAAACCACTAGAGCTCATCAATGAATTTGGTAAAGTTGCAGGATACAAAATTAATACACAGAAATCTCTTGCATTCCTATACAATAACAATGAAAGATCAGAAAGACAGATTAAGGAAACACTCCCATTTATCACTGCATCAAAAAGAATAAAATACCTAGGAATAAACTACCTAAGGAGGCAAAAGACCTGTACTCCGAAAACTATAAGATACTGATGAAAGAAATCAAAGATGACACAAATAGATGGAGAGATATACCATGTTCTTGGATTGGAAGAATCAATATTGTGAAAATGACTGTACTACCCAAGGCAGTCTACAGATTCAGTGCAATCCCTATCAAATTACCAAAGGCAGTTTTTGCAGAATTAGAGCAAAAATTTTTACAATTTGTATGGAAACACAAAAGACCCTGAATAGCAAAAGCAATCTTGAGAAAGAAGAACAGAGCTGGAAGAATCAGGCTTCCTGACTTCAGACTATACTGCAAAGCTACATTCATCAAAACAGTATGGTACTGGCACAAAAAAACAAATATAGATCAATGGAACAAGATAGAAAGCCCAGAGATAAACCCACACACCTATGGCCACCTAATCTGTGAAAAAGGAGGCAAGAATATAAAATGGAAAAAAGACAGCCTCTTCAATAAGTGGTGCTGGGAAAACTGGACAGCTACATGTAAAAGAATGAAATTAGAACAGTCCCTAACACCATACATGAAAATAAACTCAAAATGGATTAAAGACCTAAATGTAAGCCCGGGTACTATAAAATCCTTAGAGGAAAACATAGGCAGAACACTCTTTGACATAAATCATAGCAAGATCTTTATCGATTCACCACATACAGTAATGAAAATAAAAACAAAAATAGACAAATGGGACCTAATTAAACTTAAAAGCTTTTTCACAGCAAAGGGAACCATAAACAAGACAAAAAGCCAGCCTACAGAATGGGAGAAAATATTTGCAAATGAAGCAACTGACAAGGGACTAATTTCCAAAATATACAAACAGCCCATGTGCTCAATATCAAGAAAACAAACAACCTAATCAAAAAGTGGGTGGAAAGGCTTCCCTGGTGGTGCAGTGGTTGAGAGTCTGCCTGCTGATGCAGGGGACACGAGTTCATGCCCCGGTCCGGGAGGATCCCACATGCCGTGGAGTGGCTAGGCCTGTGAGCCATGGCCGCTGAGCCTGCGCGTCCGGAGCCTGTGCTCTGCAACGGGAGAGGCCACAACAGTGAGAGGCCTATGTACCAAAAAAAAAAAAAAAAAAGTGTGGAAGACCTAAATTGAAGGATTTTTTTAAATTTTAGGTTGCCACTTGTTCACACCTCATTCCCCAAAACCCCCACCCCCAGCAATTTAAAGTGGTAATCCAGTTATCTTCTTACATCAATCATTGCTATTGAAAAGTCAGCTGTCAATATTATTGTAGCTATAATTTTTTTCCTCTAGCTACTTTTATTATTTCTTTTTGTCTTTACTTTTCTGCATTTGTATTAAGATGCTTGGATGTGCGATTCTTCTTATTTATTTTGTTTGACATTCATAGAGCTTCTTGGATCTGGAGCTTAATGTTATTCATTAGTTTTGGAAAATTCCCAGCCAATATCCCATCAGCTATTTCTGTCCCTTTCTCTCTCTCTTTACTTTCTTTCAGGGACTTTAGTTACACACATATTTTATCTTTTACTGTGTTTTGTATGTTCTTACAATATTTTCTGTCTTTTACGTCTGATTTTCTATCTGTGCTTGAAGCTGAATATTTTCTTTGGACCTATCTTCCAGTGTTCCAGTCGTCTCTTATGCTATGGCTAATATGTCATTAAAAACATCTTTTGAGTTCTTAATTTCAGAAATTGTGGTTTTTAGTTGTAGAATTTCATTGATTTTATATTTATAGAACTCAAGTCTCTAGTGAAATTCTCTATCTTGTTACCAATTTTGTAAACATATTAAATTATTTTGTGTAATAATTACAATATCTGAATCACATTTTTTAATTGAACTATAGTTGATTTCCACTGAATCACATTTTTTATCTTGTTTCACCTCACCACCTTCCACATACCGCCAAAAAAAAAAAAATGTATAGATGATTTTCTGTATTCAATAGACAAAATTATCAGAGTTCTTTTCTCAACTCTGATAATTTTGTCTATTGAATACAGAAAATCATCTATACATTTTTTTTTTTATTTTTGGTGGTATGTGGGCCTCTCACTGTTGTGGCCTCTCCCGTTGCAGAGCACAGGCTCCGGATGCGCAGGCTCAGCAGCCATGGCTCACAACCCAGCTGCTCCACAGCATGTGGGATCTTCCTGGACCAGGGCACGAACCTGTGCCCCCCGCATCGTCAGGTGGACTCACTCTCAACCACTATGCCACCAGGGAAGCCCGTATAAATTTTTTTTTTTATAGTTCTAGATCATGTACTCTCCCTGCAAAGTAAGATATCCTTATGGCTTTGTAAAGATTGGTCTATTTCTGGTTTACACTTAGTCATAGGGCATAGTTCTGCTGGGATCTCAGCTTGAATCCTGGGCTGTATACCATGGTCCTTGCTCCTTGGTAGAACCTGATCTCTAATTTTCTGCCCAGCTTTGTGAGTCTGCTTAAACTCTGCTTAGCTTTCTCAACTCTTAGCAGGTGCTTCCTTACTGTTGTTTCATACCTCATATTTCATTTAGGATTAAATAAAGGCAAACAATATAAAGAATATTCTTATTTCTCTACAATGCACTGTACTCCAGCATCATTTTATTTCTTTTTTTTTTTTTTTTTTTTTTTTGGCGCTACGCGGGCCTCTCACTGCTGTGGCCTCTCTCGCTGCGGAGCACAGGCTCCGGACGCGCAGGCCCAGCAGCCATGGCTCACAGGCCCAGCCGCTCTGCAGCACGCGGGATCCCCCCGGACCGGGGCACGAACCCGTGTCCCCTGCATCGGCAGGCGGACCCTCAACCACTGCGCCACCAGGGAAGCCCTATTTCCTAATTTTGACTGCCTTTGCTGGGGAGAGGACCTGGGGGTGAGAGTACTGAACTCCATTATTCTTCAATTCCACATTATTGAAAGGCTCCTATTTTCTTCTCAGTTTCCATGGCCTGTGTTGGAAATAAGAAAATTCCCTGAGGGGAAGAAACATTGGAGAAATTCCAGGTCACCTCATGTTTAACTTCTGCCTTTTGTTTCCCTAAATTCTTATGTTTTTGATTGCTCTTTGATGCTTTCAAACAACTCTCTTTCTTTTGTTTCTGTTATTTTATCAAGTTTTACAGTGGGTCTTGGTGGGAAGATTTGTTTTATATAAGCTGCATTGTCAATGAAGGCTCTTTAAGTCTCTTTTTGTCTGTAGGTAGTCTACCTTTTTTTTAATGCTTTGCCAATTATTTGTTAAAGTAACTAAGTTATTTGTTTTATAAGGTTTCCAATAATGCATTCCTGTGATGTTACTTAACATATTCTTGTGTGCTCTGTATTTCCTTTAAACAGATGGTTAGATGTAACTTTGCAAAAATTCTTTATAGATATTTGTGTGTATTTCTAATTGCACTGAATTTGGAGACTCATGTCTCGTTTTTCTCTGTTTTTGTAATGTTAAAATTAATCCATGGGTTCAACTTTATTTTAATTTGCATTTGTGTCTTTTGGTAAATGTATATTTTTAACTTTTTAAGATACTGACAGTGGTTTTTGAAAGTATCTATACAATTTTATGTTCCCAAAACCAATGTATGAGAGTTCCAGTTGCTCAAAATTCCTGTCAACATTTGGTATTGTCATTTTTTTTGTTGTTAATTTTAGTCACCCTAATGAATATGTACTGGCATTTCCTTGTGGTTTTATCATTTCTCTAATACCTAATATGCTGAGCATTTTTCATGTGCTCAGTGGCTATTCATATATCTTCTTTTGTCGAGTCCCTGTTCAAATCTTCACCCCATATTTTATTTTATTTTATTTCCTTCCAGTTTTATTGATATATAATTGACATACAACACTGTATAAGTTTAAGGTATACAGTGTAATGATTTGACTTACATAAATCATGAAATGATTACCACAATAAGTTTAATGAACATCCATCATCTCATATAGTTACAAAATAAAAGAAAAAGAAAAAATGTTTTTTCCTTTTGATACAAACTCTTAGGATTTACTCTAACAACATTCATATATAACATAGCAGTGTTAACTATATATTTATCATGTACATTATATTCCTTGTACTTATTTATCTTATAACTAGGAGTCTGTACCTTTTGACAACCTTCATCCAGTTCTCCCTCCCCATAACCCTTATCCACAAATCTGATCTCTTTTTCTATGAATTTATTTGTTTTTGATGTGTATTTGACCTACTGTACTCTGTTAGTTAGTGGTATGTAACATAATGATTTGATATTTCTGTACATTTCAAAATGACCACCACAATAAGTCAAGTTACCATCTGTCACCATACGTTACATAATCATTGACTATATTCCCCATAGTGTACATTTCTTACCTGTACGTCATTTATTTTATAACTGGAAGTTTGTACCTCTTAATTTCCCTCATCTACTTCTGTTATTCTCCCACCATCCTTCCCCATATTTTAAATTAATTTATTTTTCTAATTATTGTTATAAGAATATTTTATATATACCAGTTCTATTTCAGTTTTATATATGGTGAGTCCTTGCCTTTTTATTGTGTCCTATCTAAGAAATCTATTCCAAGTTCTAGAAATTTTTCTCCTACATTTTTTTTTAGAAGATTTATAACTAACTTTTTGGCTTTACATATAAGATCCATTTAGATATTTACTTTTGTATAACATTGAAAAAATAGTTGAGGTTTATGTTTAGCTATGTGGTTATCTACTTGCTCGAGCATTAATTCTGAAAAATCCTTTAGTAGTTCATTGGAAATTATCAGTTAGAAGACATATTTCCTGACCATGATATACAAAGTTCAATATATGTATATTTTTAAAATCCATATTGTTGCATTATTATTCAGTTATCACTTATCATTGTAATTTTTCTACTTGATCTGTCAGTCTCAGTATATTTTGTTAAGACCTTTTACTATCATTGTGCTACCCATGGTTATTGGTATTTTCTCTTACCTACAATTTTTTTCTTTATGTATTTTCATACAATATATATGTTGTCTTAGGGCTTGTGGTAGTCAGATCTTTGCAGAATCCTAATAGGAAATGACTCTTTTGTTTAATAACTTTTGCCTTGAATTTGAGCTTATCTATTATTAATATGTTACTATCTCTTCTTTTGTATTTGCTTTTCTCTTTTATGCCTTTACCCGTTATTTTGTCAGTTTCATCAGTTTTTTTTGTCTTGTCTTTCTTTGTCTTTTAATAAGATAATTTAAAGAATATACAATTATTGTGCTCTTTATTGGCTGTAACTGTGTTATTTTGTTTTACTCTTTCTCTCTTTAATGTTTCTTTTGTTTCCTTTGTTCTGCTTCATATGCCATATTTTTTAGTTTTGCAAATCCCCAGAGCTTTGAGGGACATAAGTCCTTTAATTTTTTTCAAAGTGTTCTTCAACTTATAATTCTCTAAGCATTGGAATTAAACATGCAGAGTTTTATTTGTGACATAGTAAATAAGTGGTTTATAATACATTTTTATTCTCACTCTTCCTCTCCTATATTTTTAAATATATTAAGTTGTTTTAGATCAAGAGTGTTATTATTACAGCATTGTTTTCTCTGTTATATGTCTTTTTTCAACAGTAAACACTGAAACTTATATTTAGTTTTAAGACAGTTATTAAACTCATCTCACTTTTAATTAACTTCCATACTTTAGACCATGGCTTTTACAGTGTATTCCTTCAAGTAAAGATATTTGTTTATATTTTATGAGGCCTTTCTTATGTATTTCATAATGCTTTCTTCTCCCCTTTTAGCTTGATTAAAAATTTTTTATGTTACATTTTTCCTTTCAATACTCCGTACATTTTGTTTCACTGTCATCTAGGTTTTAGTGTTGCAGTAGAGCAATCTAATTTTGTTCTTTGGTTATCAACCCAACTTTTCTGCCTGAATATTTGTACTATTTTGTAAATTTTTTCCTCTGATATGTTGATTATTCTTGGTGTTTAATTTTTTTCTTGGCTCCCCTTTACAACCATCAGTTGACCTGGTATTAACTTAATCTTCTGTCTTCAAACTGATCATCTTCTCTATTATGATTTTTAGCTTCATACTAGTTTTCTAAGTTCTGGGAAATTTTTTCATGTTTGTTTTTCAAATAACTTGCGTAATTTTTCACAGCATAAATCCTAAACTTATTCTCTCTCATTTGGATCTTAAACTAATTACTATGCTTTTGGTTTTCTTAATGACTCTTATCTTATTCATCTCCCTTTATATTTCTAACTGACTTTTTGATTTATCATGCTGTCATTTCACCTCACATTATTTTCTCCTTATTGTTTTATGCTTCTCTCTTTTTTTAATGTAAATTTGTCCACTTTTATTTATTTATTTATTTTTAACATCTTTATTGTAGTATAATTGCTTTACAATGGTGTGTTAGTTTCTGCTTTATAACAAAGTGAAAGAGTTATACATACACATATGTCCCCATACCTCTTCCCTCTTGCGTCTCCCTCCCTCCCACCCTCCCTATCCCACCCCTCTCAGTGGTCGATGCTTCTCTTTTACTGGAAATGTTTTATTTTATACTCTAGCTGATGATGCCAAAGAGTTTTTTGAAAAAATTTTTATCAGTCCTCTAATATACAATTTTCTGAGGCTTGATAATTCTCCTAGTCTTTTGGATATTGTATTAGTCAGGGTTCTCCAGAGAAATAGAACCAATAAGATATGTGTATATATATCTAAGAGATTTATTATGAGGGATATGCTCATGCAGTTATGGAGGTTGGGGAGTCCCAAGATTTGCCATGGCAAGCTCGAGGCTCAAAGTCGGTATAAGTTCCTGACTGAAAGGTGGCATGCTGAAGATCCAATAAGAGCCATGATTCAGTTTGAGTCTGAAAGCTGGAAAGACTGATGTGCAGGCTTACGGCAGTTAGGCAGAAAGAGTTCCCTCTTACAGGTGGATAGCCTTTTTTTTCTATTCAGTCCTTCAGCTGATTGGATGAGGCCCACCCACAATAGGGAGGGCAATCTGTTTTACTTAGTCTGCTGATTTAAATATTAATCTCACCCAAAAATACTCTTACAGACACATCCAGTATAATGTTTGACCAAATATCTGGACAGCCCATGACCCAGTCAAGTTGACACATGAAATTAACCATTGCAGATTTTGTGCCCTTTCCTTTGTTTTGCAGTGTTTTTACTTGGGTTGTGTGCTAATTTTTTACTTTCCTCCTTACTTGACCTCAGATGTAGAAGTCCTTTACACACTGTATACTTGTCAAAAAACAAGGTAAGTAGGTATCCTTTTATCCTTTTCTCCAAACTATTTATGTGCATAATGATGTACACATCTCTCATCCAATTTCCTGATTCTACTGGCTTTCATTTGGTTATAAGTTATGAATAATAACAGCTAACCAACTTCAGTAGTTTGAATACCTGAGAGTGTATTTCCTCATATAATAACAACTCCAGAAATGATAATGGCTTAAAGGCTCAGGAATATCAGGGCTAAGGTCTTTGCCTTTCTCTTGATCTTTTCCTCAAAGTTCCAAGGTAGCTAGAATTCTAGCTATCACATCCACATTTAGACAGCAGAAAGAAGGAAAGATCAGGCCAGAGGGCTTCTTGAAGACATTTCTACTTTTAATTCATTTGCCTTCCACATCTGACGAGAGGCTGAGCGATTAATTATCCTGTTTATATTGCCAAGTATTATTTTGTTAAGGTAGAAGGGAGCATGGATAATGAGTAGGCAACTAACATTCTGCAGGTATATTGTTTTCTTCAGTGGCGGCATCTTCTTCCTATCACCAATGTTTGGTTCTCTGGAAATTTTCTGAACTTGTGGAATACGATGTGAATGATCAATATCTAGCATGTCCTGTTATAGAGATCCTTCAGTTCTTTTTTTTTTTTTTATGGTACACAGGCCTCTCACTGTTGTGGCCTCTCCTGTTGCGGAGCACAGGCTCCGGACACGCAGGCCCAGCGGCCATGGCTCACGGGCCCAGCCACTCCGCGGCATGTGGGATCTTCCCGGACCGGGGCACGAACCTGTGTCCCCTGCATCGGCAGGCGGACTCTCAACCACTGTGCCACCAGGGAAGCCCCTTCAGTTCTTGTTCTTACTTTGCTCAAGGAACTTTACTCTGAGATCACATTCCATTCCACTAGTTTTTTTTTTTTTTCAACCAAACTTTATGCCATTGCCAAGATTTGCAGCTTCTGATTAAATAAGAAAGTAACCAGGCAGCAGGTAGTAGGTGAGGGTCTCAGTAGGAATAGGGAGAACCACATTCTAACTTAATGGCTAGGCATAGCAAAGTATAAAGAGGAACAGCTGCCTAGCTCTGTTTTAGGCAATGATCAGAGTCTCTGAGAGCAAGGGATAGATGGTAGAGGACTTTAAAAGAATGCTTGATGTCTTATATTCTGAATTTCTAAGAGGCTTTTTTAAGTCATCTTCTGCCTTCTACTTAGGATAACTTCATCTCTGGGTTTGTCAGTCTCGGTTTTAGCATTATTGTGGCTTTTCATCTTTTTCTGGGTCTTTACTATTGGAAGTGTTTGTAAAAAGCTATATTGAGGGGCTGTTAGCCAGGCAACCTTTATTCAGTGGGTATTTATTTTAATAGCCATTTGGTTTCATTACCTCTTAATGAGTTCTTTGATAGCAAGTTCCTTAATTAACAAGGCAGTCTTTCAGGTTTCCTCTTCTCTAATTGTTAACATATTTTGGTGCTTTCACAGATACACTGTGATGAAAAGTTTCCTCCTTTATAGCTCCTGTAGGGCCATTGAGAAGGGAAAAAGACAGGGATGGGAAGAATATGCAGCATGTTTCCTTGAGATATAAATGGTTTAAGAGCATTTATCCTCCCAAACTGAGACATAGTCTTACTTTATGCTCAATTTCCTACAATATGAGTAACTCGGAGTGAATTTCTAGTTGTATAAAAGTTGATTTAGTCCAGCTCACATTAGAATTTGTATGTTGAATTTTTATATAACCACTTTCCAAGAAATGTGGCACACTTAATTCTGCCTGGGACCCAAATAAATTTTCCTCGAACTATGGGCAGTGCTCCTCAAAATGACAGGAATATTTTATCATAAAGTACCTACCATTCATTGAGCCTCTACTATGTGCCAGACACTGTATAGGGTTCTATATTATATTATTTATAGCATACATTTTCTGCAAAGTTGATATCATTATATTCATTTTACTGATGAGGAAGCTGAGTCTAACCAAGATTAAACAACTTTCCTAATGGTCACTTAAGTGATAGGGCCAGGATTTGAGCCTAAGTTAATATGAACCAAAGTTCTTTATCTATGTTTCACTTCTACTCTAGTCCTATCTTGCTTTCACTACCACTTACCATAAAATGGATATGATGGTTCATGCACTTTTCTCCCAATAGTGAGGTTAATTATAGAGCTAATTAAATTCTTGTAAAGAAGATCTTAAATTATCTTCCTCAGAGAAACCTAAGGTTTTAAATATTCTGAAATGAAGCATTGAAATGAAACAATTTGTTATTGGCACAAAGTAAAGAACCAAAGTACCTACAGGATATGTTAGCTCAAAAAAGCAAAAAAGAAACTCAGGCTAATGAGGTGTTTGGGTGGAGAAATGCTTTTATTTAGGGTATTGACCAGTTAGAGAACTGAGTAATAAGTTGTATGTGGAAGTTAAAGCGACTGGCTGGCAGACAGTCAGGCGTCTGTAGCATTGTGTTTTGTAAACTTTCTCCTATGGCTGTGGTGTGTTTTTTCCAAGCCCACTTAATTTTTTATGAGGTTTGTAAAGGTCTTGAATAAACAATTGAGATTATAGAGGTTTTCCTGGAAGCTTTGGTTAATATTTTAATATGCTCTGCTTTGTCACATTATTAAATAGCTTATTGGAAGGTTTGAAAGAGAGGGTTTCTTTTTTATTTTTCCTATTTTTCTTTTTCTCTCCCTCTCTTTTTCTGTTCTAGTAGTTAAATATCAAAATTGGATGTAATTTTTAGCTGATTCCTGCTCTTCTTTTTATTTTAACTTTATACCTCTGCAAATCACCCTTGGACTGGGAATTCAGCATCTGGGAGGCCTCCACTTAAAATGCACTTCAAGTGAAATTACTGTTTAGAGGGTATATCTTGAAACTAAGCCAGTGACTGTAAATGTATGTAGTAAGAGAGGACTCTGGAAAGGGAGAGGGAATTGGATAGGGTCAGAAAACAGGAACTAATAGAACTTTGGAGATTACCTCATCATGACCTTTTGCTCATTAATATTTGAATCTGATTCTTTGGCATCTTGGTTGCAGTACGGTGAAATGTCAAGCATGGCAAAGACTGAATGCCCTTAAAGATATTTCTGTGTTCATGAGATGACTTGATGAAATTGACCTTTAACCCGAATAGCAGTTGAGAAAAGGGAAAGGAAAAGTTCTTATTTCTCATTCTGAGGACTTTTTATTCTATGGAAGTTTGCATAGTAATAATTGTTGTTATTTGTAGAGTACTGTATATTACCTCATTTCAAATTGGGAGTCACTTAAATAATTCCATGTTGTTGTTGTTGGGATGCAATGAAGGTCACCCAGCAAATCCTACCACTTTTGTGAAGACTTCTCTGATTATTTTGGCCTCATAAGCTTTTCTTCTAAAATCATATAGTACTTAGAGTTTATTCTGCTCTATTTTGCACTTAATTGCATGTTGTCCTTGATTTGCTATAGAATAGGAATACACTTTCCACTTTTTTCATGACAGAATTTTTGGCTTAAAAGAAGAAAGTCATTTGACTCTATAAAATGCATAAATGGTTAGAAAATATTATGCACTCATGAAATACTTACATTTTAAGCAAGTATACCCAATGTTTTTTTCTACTGTTTTTCCTATTCAGGCTCATAGGAATAAAAATTATAATAATCATAAGACATTTACTGAATACTTAATATAAGACAGGTACTGTGGTAAATACTACACAGGAATTATTTTTATTTAACCATTATAACAGTCCTATTTTACAGATAATGAAATTGAGACAAAGGTTAAAGTTACTGTTATGGGGCATTGTATTTAATGTGTATATTGATTTTCATTAAACCACATATCTGTACTTTCTCCATTTACGTTTACATATTTTTCTTTGTTTTGCTCTGACACTGTTTTGGACTATGGCAGTAGAACATACAAGTTAAGATTTTTGCTGATGGTGGTATTGTTGTTTTGTAATGGGCATGTACTGATTATTGGCTATATCCATTATCCCTTGTTGTAAATTTGAGTTCAAAAGACACATATATGTATGCATTTTCTTTATAAAGCAAAAATGATTGACAGGCTGATAAAGGAAATCAAGACTAGGGCATATAAAATAATTGGCTGGAGAGAAATTCTTTAAATGGCTATTACAGTTTTTTTCTCCTTGATATGTATTGTTAAATGAAGGTTGTTTGGGGGTTCTAGTTGTCATGCCATAGCTAGTATCAGACTTATACTCTAGTCATAAACCCTTATAAAAACTGGACAAAATATAAAGTCAGGTATTGTCAAAAGAATGAATCAATGCTTGGGATGCCAATAAGAATAGGTTGTAGAGAAATAGAATATCAAAGAAGAAAGAAACACAGAAAAAGGACCAACTCCCACCCCACCCCACCCCCACCAGTGTCTTTATAAAATTCCCTTTCAGTCCTTGGTCAATTTCTAAGCTTCATATGATAGGGCACACTATGGGGCTTTAGAAGACATCAGTTGCTGAGATAGTGATAGCTGAACAAATATTCTAGAAGTTGCACAGCAGAGACATTGCAGATTGGACTCACAGAGAGACCTGATGAACATTGTGGCCTTTCGGTTTAAATATCAGTCAATCCGTTTTCAGGGATTAAGGACAATGTCCTAAGAGTAAGGGCAAAATCAGTGTAACTTTTAAAACAAGCCTGACAAAATCAGTATGGTCCACTAATAATTTAACTGCCTGCCTAAACAAAACTCAAAACTCTATTGAGGAAGATAAGATAATCTAGAGCCTCTATAGCTTCTTATCTACAATGTATGGCATATAAAACAAAATTTCTTAACATGATAATAAGCAGAGAAAACTGAACTATAATCAAAAGTTAAAACAGTCAATAGAAGCAGATAATTAGATAATCCAGATATTTATGCTAGCAAACAGTGATTTCAAAATAACTATGATTAATATGTTAAAGACGAAAGAATGGACAAAATACCAAAAAAATTATTTGTACAGATATTAAGAAGCAAATGTGTATTCTAGAATAGCAAAATACAAAATCTGTAATGAAGAACTCATTAGGTGAAGTTTTAAAAATGCGTTAAATGGGTTTAGCAACAGACTCAACAAAGCAGAAGTCAAGATTAGTAAACTCAAAGATCTACCAAAAAAAAATCTAAACTTAAACACAGAGAGAAAAAATAAAAATTTTAATTTTAAAAATGACAAGGAGCATAAAAGAGAAATGGAACGTAGTTGAAAGGTGTAACATATGTGTCTTTGGAGTGTCAGAAGGAGAGGAGAGAATGAAAATGTTACAGAAGCACTACTTAAAGAAAGAATGCTTGAGCATTTTCTATATCTAAAGAATTGCATCAATCCACAGATTTTGGAAGTTCGACAAGCATTGGGATCCCACTGAGTCTTTGGCTGAATACTAACTGTTCATGTTTAGGGTGAAAAATCCATGAGGTCAGGCAAAAAACAACTTCTAGGGCACAGAAGCTGAGCACAATTGCCAGAATTCACAGAAGGAAGGGAGATGTTCAAGTTCCAACTTGTAAGATGGGAAAGCCCCCACTGAACTCCTGAAGCATTCAGTAGAGCTGCCAGAAGAGTGACTAGTAGAGGGTTCTAAAATATCATTTATACTGGGCCTGAAGTAACTAGAGAAAAGATGATTCTAATCCCTACATAAAAGTGCATGCCAACAAACCTCAAAATTTCAAACTGAAACAAAAGAAATGGAATTGTTTGCCACAACAGAAGTCAACACTCTCTAAAGAAATTCAGCAAGATAGAGACTGCAATAGGTTAAAGATGCATATTATAAAGCCTAGAGTAACGCCACATGTATAAAACAAGGAGCTGTAGTTAATAAGCCAAAAGTGGAGTTAGATTCATAAAAATATTCAGTTAATTCGAAAGAAGGCAGAAAAATAGGAAAATGGGAGAGCAGATTGGATGAAAACAAAACTAAGATCAAGGTAATAGACTTAAATCCAGCCAAAACAATAAATTGTTTCTATAATTTATATTGTATAAACACTCTGAATAAATGGCAGAGATTGATTATTCTGGATGAATGAAATTATTCAACTATATTCTGCCTATAAGAAACTCACTTTAAATTATAACGACGCAGATAGGTTAAAAGTAACAGGAAGGAATAAAGATATACCAAGTAAACAATAGTCATAATAAAGTTGAGTTTCTGTATTAATATCAGGTAAAGTAAATCTCAGAAGAATGAATATTCTAGGGATAAAGATTGACATTTCATAGCAATAAAATGGCCACTTCATCAAGAATATATTACAATCTTAACTGTGTCTGCACTCAGCAATGGATCTTGAAAATGCATGAACAAAAAACAGCTGAGGACTGCAAAGACAGACAAATTCACAATTACAGTTAGCTATTTTAACACTCCTTCAGTAACTGATAAAACAAGTAGAATATCAGTAAGGATATTGAAGACTTGAACAGCAATATCAAACCATTTGACTTAATTGGCATTTATAGGACAGTCCACCACCAACAGCAGCCTTGTTTTTTCCAGTGTAAACGGAACATTCACTAAGCTAGAGCATATTCTGGACCATAAAACAAGTCTCAATAAATTTAAAAGGAGTAAAATCATATTGACTATTTTGCCATCCACAACAGAAATAAATTGAAAATTAGTAATAGACACATTTATATAGATATAGTGCATCATCTTTTTTTAATATGATGCTGGATTTGACTTGCTATTATTATGTTAAATTTTTGTGTGCGTTTATGTGAGATACTGGTCTATAGGTTTCTGTTCTTGTTTTGTCTTTGCCTTTTATTTTGTTATCTGGGTAATGTTGATTTCATAAAATAAGTTTAGAAATGTTTTCTCCCCCATCTCTTTTGTGAAGGATTTTGTTTAGGATTGGTTTAATTTCTTCCATAAATATTCAATAGAATTTACTAGGGAATAATCAGGGACTGGAGTTTCTTTGTGGGAAGGTTTTAAAATACAAATTCAATTTCTTTATTAGAAATAAGCTCATTCAATGTGTATGTTTGTGTGTGTGTCTGTGTGTACATGTGATCAACTCAATAGATGCAGAGGAAGCATTTAATTGTCATGAAAAAAACTATCAGCAGACTAATCTAGTCTTATCTAATCTGATAAAGGGTATCTATGAAAAACCTACCGCTGATATTTTACTTAATGGCAAAAGACTGAAATTTTTACCCCACAGGCAAGTATGTTTGCTCTTACCATTTCAGTTCAGCATCCTATTGGAGCTGGTTAGTGCAATATGGCAAGTAAAAGGAATAAAAAGCATGATACTTGAAAGGGGGAAGAATTAAACTTTATTCTTCTTTTTAAAGATAACACTGGTTTTTTTTTTATTCTTACAAAATATTTATTGAAAAAATAAGTAAACCACAAGAAAAAGACTTACAAATTGGACTACATAAAAAGTTAAAATTTCTGCATTACAAAATACACAGTACAGGGGCTTCCCTGGTGGCGTAGTGGTTGAGAGTCCGCCTGCCAATGCAGGGGACGCGGGTTCGGGCCCTGGTCGGGGAAGATCCCACATGCCGCAGAGCAACTGAGCCCGTGCACCACAACTACTGAGCCTGCGCTCTAGAGCCCGTGAGCCACAACTACTGAGCCCGTGTGCCACAACTACTGAGCCCGTGCGCCTAGAGCCCCTGCTCCACAACAAGAGAAGCCACCGCAATGAGAAGCCCGCGCACCGCAAAGAAAAGTAGCCCCTGCTCGCCACAACTAGAGAAAACCCACACACAGCAACGAAGACCCAATGTGGCCAAAAATAAAATAAATAAATTTATTAAAAAAAAAAATACACAGTACACAAAGTGAAAAAAAAATCAAGCTACAAAGTCATAGAAGCCTTGCAGTACATAAAGCCAACCAACCAACAAAACAAAACAAAACAAAAAAACAAACCAAGAAAAACCCACTGTTGTCTATGTAGAAAATCCTAAGACATCTACAAAAAAAAGATATTAGTACTAATAGTTTAGCAAGATCAAAGAATACAAAGTCACTATGCAAAAAGCAATTCTATTTCTATGTACTAATAATGAAATAATTAGAATCTGGCATTTAAAAAATCAGTATAATTTAAATAGCATCAAAAAACAGGAAGTACTTTGTAATAAGCAAAATATGTGCAAAACTTGTACGTTCAAAACTACAAAACATTGTTAGCAAAATTAAAGATCTAACTAAATGGAAAAGTATACTATATTTATGGACTCAATATTGTTAAAATGTCAGTTCTCCCAAAACTAATCTATGGCAGCTCTTCACCAGGCTTCTGGGTGGGAATTAAGCCTTAATGCTCTAAGGCATCCATTATATATAATAAATTAACATTTCTTATATTCATGTAAAATCATACTATCTATACCAATCTTGAGGGAATGAATGTAGATGTTAACAAGCTGATTTTAAGATCTATATGAAAATTCAAAGGGCTTAAAATAGTTAAGACTATCATGAAAAAGAAGAATAATGTTGGAGAACTTGATGCTGCCTGATTTCTATATCTACTCTAAAGCTTTGGCTATTAAGACAGTGAAGTGTTGGCATAAAATTAGACAAAAAGATCAGTGCACTAGAATGGGGAGTCTCAAAATAGACCCACACCTGTGTGGTCACTTGATTTTCAACAAAGGTGCCTATGCAATGCAGTGGGAGAAGGATGAGTCTTCTCAATAGATGTGTTCAAGCAATCCAGTATTTGAATTGAAAAGAAAATTAATCTTGACATCTACCCTACACTATAAATTAAGATGGATTATAGAGCTAAATGTGAAAACTAACACAGTAAATTGTCTTAAAAATGTGTGAGAATATCTTCAAGACAAGTCGCAAAGGTCATGAGCCATGAAAAGAAAAGTTGATACATTGTACTTTATCAAAATTGTACATTTCTGATCATCAAAAAACACCATTAAGGAAGCAAAAAGGCAAGCCACAGAACATGTGAGAGTATTTGCAATACATCTATGTGACAAAGCAGTCATCCAGAAAAGACAAATATCTTGTACAAATCTCTAAAGAAACAGACAGTCTGCACTTTGACCCACTCCCAACATGGACAATAAACTTGATCAGGTACTTTACAAAAGAGGATATCCATTTGACCAATAGGCACATGAAAATATGCTTTTAACAGAATTACGTATAAGGGAATATAAATTGAAACTGCAGTAAGATGCCACTATACTCTGGTAAAATAGCAGGAATTAAAAAGACTTCTAGGGGCTTCCCTGGTGGCACAGTGTTTAACAATCCGCCTGTCACTGCAGGGGACATGGGTTTGATCCCTGGTCCAGGAAGATCCCACATGCTGTGGAGCAATTAAGCCTGTGTGCCACAACTACTGAGCCTGCACTCTAGAGCCCACGAGCCACAACTACTGAGCCCACGTGCCACAACTACTGAAGCCCGCGTGCTCTAGGGCCTGTGTGCCACAACTACTGAGCCTGTGCTCTTGAGCCCATGTGCCACAACTACTGAAGCCCACGTGCTCTAGGGCCCGCATGCTGCAACTACTGAGCCCACGTGGTGCAACTACTGAAGCCTGTGCTCTACAACAAGAGAAGCCTAGAGTCCATGCTCCACAGCAACAGAAGCCACCACAATGAGAAGCCCGCACAACGCAACGAAGAGGAGCCCTCACTCACCGCAACTAGAGAAAGCCTGCACACAGCAACGAAGACCCAACGCAGCCAAAAATAAATTAAAAAAAAAAAAAAGACTTATAATACCAAGTATAGGAGAAGATATGGAACAACTCTCATACATTGCTGGTGGGAATATGAAATAGTATTATCACTCTGAAATTTTGGCAGTTTCTAATAAAATTAAGCATACAACTACTCTATGATCCAGCAGTTTCAATCCTAGGTATTTTTCCAAGGAAAATAAATAGTTCCACTTAAAGACTATTCATAATAGCACCCAATAGAAATAACCCAAATAGATATCAATAGGAAAAATGAATAAACAAATTGTGATTTATTCATACTTCTCAGCAATAGAAAGGAAGAAACTATGGATACATGCAGCAACATGGATGAATCTCAAAAACATACTGAGCAAAAGAAGCTAAGCATAAAAGAGGACACCACTGTAGGGTTCTTTTTATATGAAGTTCAAGAAAGAGGCAAAACAAATCTATGGGGCTATAAGTCAGAAAAGTTACCTCATGGTGTGGGTGGATCTACTGATTTGAAAGGGGCATGAGGAACTTTCAGGTTTATGGAAATATTTCCTATCTTGATCTGGATGGCAGTTTTATAGGTTTTTACATATGTAAAGGTCATCAAGCTGTATATTCTTAAGAGCTCCATATGTACTGTTTGTAATTATACCTCAATAAAAGCATGCATAGCAAAAAGTGTTTTTAAAAAGATTTCTGTGTTTCTTGAAAAATGACTGAATAAGAAAGCGAAACAAGTGGATAAGTCTGAGAACCAGGTTTATGCCATCTGTTACATCCCTCCTCTGACACCTCCTTCCATCTACATCCTGAGTATATACTTCCAGTTTTCTTTTGATTATGCTTTTTCCTTCGAGCTTCTTAATTTTTTCATGACAAATTAAGTAAGGATTGTTTACCTCTATTTACTTTTTTTTTTTTTTTTTTCGGGTACGCGGGCCTCTCACTGTTGTGGCCTCTCCCGTTGCGGAGCACAGGCTCCGGACACGCAGGCTCAGCGGCCATGGCTCACAGGCCCAGCCGCTCCGCGGCACGTGGGATTTCCCGGACCGGGGCACGAACCCGCATCCCCTGCATCGGCAGGCGGACTCTCAACCACTGCGCCACCAGGGAAGCCCTATTTACTTTTTGTTAGTTTTTCTTATTTTTGATTTATTAGAGGTTCACCATCTCATTGTAGGCTCTACTAAAGTCATCAAATAATACCAAATATCTTGCCCAAGATATATTAACTGTCAGCCTTGGGCTTCATTTTCTTTAGCTGTTAGGGAACATTTGTTTGTCTAAAATAGGGATTTGTGAATCTTTTAATGAGTGGATATTTGTATAAATTCTCTAATTTAAATTTAAGAATGTTCTTTAAGTAGGATTGTAATCCTTCCTAAGACATGGGTACAGTTGTGGGAAAATCAACTTGGAGAGGATATGTGATTTTTAAGGTTGTTTAGGTATAAAGATAAAGTAAGACTTTGTCATAGGGTTTCTGCAGCACATGGGAACCACAGTTCCAAGCATGGGTCCCAGATAACAGGAACATATGGGAAGATCCAGAACTCTATCCTCTGAATGTGGCTTATTTAATGTCCATCCTAAGTAAATAGGAGGCTTAGTACTATGGGAATGAAGTGGCCTCACCCATAGCCATGGGATATTGAGGAAAAAGGAACAAGACAGCTTCCTTGTTCAGTGAAGGAAGGGGCAGGCCAAAGAAACTGTCTACAGTAGTGGTCAGGGTAGAAGGTTAAGGAATTAGAGGTATAGGTACACAGAAAGAACTAGCAATTTATAGGGTGGCTTTACTTTACTTTGAGTAGTTCTTACTTGCCTTGCTAGATCAGTTTCTGTGTCTGAACTTTTCTCTATTTCATGGTGACATAACTCATTAAATAACTAAAGAAAGATAAAATTTGACACACCAAAATGTAAGCAAGGGCGTGTTACTCAGAAAGCAGAGGAGAAATTTGGTGTGAAAAGACAGCTGTCTTTCCTGGCTCTCTTTAAACATTCCTTACTGTGAAACTTGTTAAGATTATCCAGAGAAAGAGAAATTTGGCTTTGGCCCCTTAAGTCATTTAGTTAAGATTCTTGATGATCTGGAACTCAGATCTGACCCCAGTAGGTTGACAGAGAGCTGTGGTTGGAGTCCATTCTAAATATCTGCTGTGAATCCAGCATTCTTCTGATGCTTCCTTAGATGGAGAAGGGAGAAAAAAAAAATGTTTTCTTCTCGTCCTCTTCATTCCCTTACCCAAAGTCGCAAAGCAACAGGACAATGTAGCAACTACCCCAAGGCCTTTTACTGGGAGGCAGGATCAAATGATTGTTAAGAGCCTTTGGAATTTGACAAGGCTGGATTCACATCCTAGGTCCACAACTTATAAGGTATATTCAGATGGCTTAACCTCTCTGTCCTTATCTATAAGTAGAGGGTTAAATACCTCATGGGGTTCTTGTGAGAATTATGCGAGAAAATACTTTCAAAACATTTGGCACATAGTCAATGCTCAATAAATGGAAGCAGCTGCTCTGGTGATGGTGGTAGAGTTTGTGGTGATACTGAGGATGATAATGCTTTCTCTAAGCTCTTCACCTCTGCTCACTTGTATTTAGTACTATGACATAACACTTAGTATTGTGTAATTGAAGTACATAGTAATTGAAAGTAATGAATACTGAGCTTTCTGTATTTTGAAGAAGGAATTTATAAGATTCCTATTTGTCTTAATTGTGTTAAATTGTGCTTTTGTGTAAGAAACAATGGATGATATCTCCCTCTGTGTAGAAGAGAATGAGATACCTCCAAGGCGTAAAGTTGGGCGGCAGTGTGTACCTACTTTGCAGTCTAGAGCTATGCTTCATTTAGATATACCAAAATAAAAATGCAATAGTTTCTTTCCTTGCAAATCATGTACTTTTCAAGGAAACATAAATGCATGAAATGACAGTGCAGTAAATCATCTAGTGCAAAGTTTTATGGTACAAGTTAAGACAGTAAATAGAGAATAGGAGGTAGATGGAATAATTCAAATTAGAAGATATGAATCTGGGTATATTTTTGAAGTAAATGAGTTGATTACCAAAGAGGTACGTGGTGAAAATCAAAAAAGTATTTTCATAGATCTTGACTCATGCCCAGTGATGGTTCTCACTGTGGTCATAAGCCTGACTTTGAATTAACAACATGAATTTAGTCACCAATGTACTCTTCTTCCCTTCCCAAAACTTTTTTTAAAAAGGTATTTTAACAGGCTTGAGAAGTAGTATGAATTATTTAAGTGCTTTGGTAGTTGACTTTCAGTTCATTCAGTTGATATTTATTGGCTGTCTTGGAATACAGAAATATTGTAGCTGCATTAAGAGGCAGTATGATGTTGCCTGTAGAGCTAGTTGTAAGATACTGTGACTCAGATCTCCCTGCATGCCAGGTTCCTCATATGTTCAAAATATGATGATAATACTTAGGTCATTTTTCAGCTTTGGCATTCTGTTTCTATTTCTTGTGTAGTCTCTGTACACTGCGACTATCATAGCTTCATAAGATATAATCTAGTTGTGATTATCACTGATTTGAAACTGTTCCTGGAGGTATACGCAAAGGCGGTTTGGGTCAGTTTAGGCTTTGTTCCAAATTCTTACCCTGTCCTAGAGATTGGCAGTTTGTTCCTAGAAAGAATCTGCTCCATGAAGAGGGTGAAACCACCAATTTTTATTGCTTAGTGTGTTGATAGTTATTGCCTGGGTCTCTGTTTATCCTTTCTTAGAAAATCTATGGATACCATGGTAGTAATGGAAACCAGAAGTGAAAAAGAGAATGGATAGCAGACTGTGAATTAGCAAAGCTCCAAAATGCTTTCTAGAATTAGAAAAATATTTAACAATGAAAATATACATTTCTGCAATTATCACTGTGTTTGGAAATAAAGAATTAGCTTGAGGGGAAGTAGGGTGGAAAATGATTGGAGGACAGTTAAGTAACTCAGTATGTTAGGGTAGTATAACATATGATCATGTATAGGTGCCTTTGGCTCTATTGATTGATATAGATTTGTTTCATGTTAAAGTTAATAAGCTGCTTAATATTTTGAGATGAATAATGAGTCTGAAGTGTCAACTAACTTACACTAAATTACACTTCTAATGAGTGGTAGAGATAAAAATTCAAACTTGGGACTTTCTGACTGTGAGCTATCTTATTTTCATTTTATTAGGCCAGTTTCCTTTCTCCTTGGCAATCTGTTTTGACCACTGGAAACAAGCCTTTCAAATGCTGTCTTCTCAGCCTCCAGCTTAATTGGGCTTTTAGCTCTTTGATTTTTACAACATCTCCATGTTCAGTTTGTTAGGACCTTTAAGTGTTGGCCTTGGCCTAGATAGTTATGCTGGACCACAGTTAAAAAGCATGCCCCAGCAGATACTCAGTATTTGAAGAGTTGGCTCCTGAACTACAACTGTCTTACCTGTTTGGACCTAGTTTTTATGTCTTGGATAACCTGTTAACCCTGTTATTATCTGGATCTGTTTTTCCCCAGCTGTTCCAGTATAAGACAGTATAAAATTTAGTGTTGCTTTTTAGGTGATGAGTTACTGGAAAGATACGGATTTAGGATTGGGTAGAAGTAACAAATAGCTGTATGACTTTGTCTAAATTTCTTAACCTTACGGAGAACCTTCGTTTATTCATCTACAGGAAAGGAATAATACCAACTGCTTGGGTTGATTGTGAGAATTAAGTGAAATAACATAAGATGTCAGCTGCCTAAGTATAGCACATCTTGGGCATATAGTAGTGTCCAAGAGACAGTAGTTTCTTTCCCCTTTTCTCTGCCTTCTGATCTGCAGTGTTGTCTCTGGACATCTGCTCTAGTCTATCCTCATTTCTTCATTGCACTCCCACTCTCACTGTTGAAAAGCCATAGGGCTTCTCACAACTTTGATCTGCCCCCTCTGATTCTTCTCATGGGGCATAGCCTGACAATTATGTTGAACTCTATGGCTCCTTGGTGATACCTGTTCCAGGTCTCCAGTGGGTTTAGTTGAAAGCATGCCATTTAATATGGATTTCTTTTACGTAACTTTTCTCTTTAGGATTCTTTACGCTTCCATTGCCTCGTTTCGACTTGGTCTCTACGGCATTCCCTACTTAAGTATTTCCATTTGTTGTGTTAAATCACCCACAGAGTGTGGGTCTTCAGAACCTACAAACAGAACCATAGAGGAGAAACATTTTTAGAATGTGTAATATAATAGATCATTGTTTATTACTGTTATTTTTATTCTATAAAATATTTTAGTCAAATGAAAATTTAGAAGATATTCAATCTCACAAAATAATCAAAGACAAAAATCATAAAGTATCTCTTGTTTAATTAGTAGAAAAATTTGTAATAGTACTCAGTGCTGGTGATTATGCAATTAAGTGATACTCTAGGAAATATCTAGGGACATTGTAAATCAGAATATACCGTAGGCAAAGCAGTTTATAGTTAGATATTTGGAAATCTGGCTTCCACCTGTGTTCCTCTTCACGTATACACATGTGCATTCTGAATCACAGTACATTGATACCCCTCATTCTAGTAGATTTGAGAAATAATCTTAAAGGAATTATCCAAAGTATATAAAAAGTCATGCAAATTTTAAAATTCATTCTGGTATTATTTGTTATATGTTTTTCCATTTAAAGCCTGCTAACTTTTGTGGAAGGTCCTGACCCAGTGAAACATATGAAAAATATATATATTAAAAAAAAAAAAACTACAGTCAGAATCTGGCATTTTCATGAAGACTGACATTACTCTATGAGCTACTCTGTTTATAAGAGCAAAAGAAAGAAAAGAAAAGAAACAACCTAAATCTCCAACAACAGAAGAATGGACAAATAAATTCTGGTATACTCCTAAAATGGAATACTGTGGAATAATTAAAGGAATAAACTACAACCACATGTATTTCATTTATAAACATTCACATTCATAACATTGAACCAAAAAAGCAAGTTGTAGAAGGACATCCTTTGTAATACAGAAAGTTTCAAATACATAAAATAATAAAAATATTGTTTCTTATTATATACTTGTCATATAGTATTTTTATAATACAAATGGTATACTCAACACAAGAAACGGTCACCTCTGGGGAGAAGGAATAAAATGATTTAAGGAGGTCATATAAGGGCTTTAACTATATTTGTAATGTTTAGTATGTACATAAGTGTTCATCATATAATTCTATATATCTTTCTGAATGACTGAAGTATTTCATGATTTCAAAAAAGAAGGACCCACTGACTAATATGAGGACTCAGACTTTTTCAAACTTATCCTGTTTTTCAGACTAGATGATAACAAAAATAAAATGGGTATATATCTGGGGAAGAAATAGATATATCTTTCATGATGTATAACTCAGACCTGGAACTAAGATATAATTCACTAGTGTAAAGTGAATCTTTTAAAGAAGATGGTAAAATACTAATTTTAATATCAGTATTTAAAAAATTAGCTTAGAGTGCGTGTTCATAAACCTCAGTGTTTATTTTTTAAGAAAACAAAATTTATCCTTTTAATTATTTTTTTCAGAAAACCATTTTGTTTTAAACCATTCTTTTCATTTTATATGTGTTAAATCATAAAGTAGTAAACACTTTGGTTTCAAGATAAGTTAGGAATTGTTTACATTCGCTTTTTAAGAATTATGGTATTTTTAGAAGGGACTCTTTGAAATTTATTCTCTGTGGAAACATTCCTTCTCAGTTTAATTAAGATTTTGAATATTGTTAATCTATTGTTGATTTAGGAAGAAAGCACTTCGTAAATAAATAGCTGGGCTTTATGAATTTTAGCTGAGTGTTATACTGACATGACTGATGGTAATGGAGCTAAATATTTAAGATTTTTGCCATGAGGTCCTATTAATTTCAAAGTTATTTGAATGCAAGGGTTATCATGATGGAGAAAACCTTCAAAGAAATTGCTAATTGAAAAATAAATGATTTTAATTTTCGTTGGAATTTGATTTTAATCCATCAGCCTTATGATTTACATTCTTGTATTTCAGGGAAAGGTGGCCCAGACAGCATGTATGTCAGCTTGCAAGCATTTAGCCACGTCCTTGATGCAACTTTTGCTGGAAGCTGAAGTAAGGCAGCTCACCCTGGGAGCATTACAGCAGTTCAACTTGGATGTCAGAGAATGTGAACGTAAGACAGTAAACCATCTCTTCGCTTATTTGTTTTACCTGCATATTCACCTCTGTGGAAAAAAAAGTTTTAGGTCTGTGGGGTTTTGGTCCTAATGGAGTCAAAGAGTACTAGAAATAAGAGTCTGTCACCAAGCTAATTTGAACACCCAAGAGTGCCTAGGCCCATATGTAGAACAAAGAAGATCCCTGGCATGGAAGTTTGCAGTCTAGAGGGGGATACAAGGCAGACATGCATTTAATACACACCAAAGAAAACCTGATTAGTTCAAAGACTTCAAAGAATGCAGTTCTCAACCATTTCCTTTTTATGTTGTATTTGAAAACTATTTTTTCATCTTATCTGCAAACTCTTCTTAGTCTAAAGAACAAATGGAGTATGCATTTATCAGTCAGAAATGCTTTCTATGACAGGTAGAAACAGAAAACCTTAGAGAGAGTGGTTAAACTAAATAGGTTTTATTTTTCTTAGAGGCAGTGAGTTGCTGTATTAATTTAGTTACTCAGTGATGTCATCAAGGACCCAGGCTCTTTTGTTCCCTCTCTTCTGTCATACTTAGAATTTTCCTCCTCATACATATTATAGTCAGAAGGGACTCACATTCAATGCAGGAGGGAGGTGCCAGCATCACCTGTTTTTTTATTAAAAAAATTAAAATCTTTTCAGTAAACCCCTAACAAACTTCCCTGTGTGTCTCATTGGTCAAAATATAGTTGTGTGGTTGCCTCCAGCTCTCAGGGAGACTGGGAGGTTGAGTATCTGGCAAAGAGAAAGAGGAGCATCATTATTGACATAGTTGATTTATCATGAATTGTCTACTTGGAATTAAACACAAAATCAGGCTCTGGTTAGCAAGAAAGAAGGAACAAATGAAGAGTGTTGTGGTGCTTGTGCCATCAGTGAGAAATGAAAATGAACAAAAATGATATGATTCCTGGAAACTTTTTTCTGATTCTAGGAAAATTAACATAGTGGAAAATTACATGAGTCTGCTAATACTTCTGCCCCACCTTTTAATTTTTTTTACTGTTTATTGGTTTCCCTTGGTTGACTTTTTTTTTTTTTTTTTTTTTCTGGCCACACCACACAGCTTGCAGGATCTTAGTTCTCTGACCAGGGATTGAACCTGGGCCCCCTGCAGTGGAAGCACGGAGTCCTAACCACTGGACTGCCAGGGAATTCTCCTGCTTGGTTGACTTTTGATGGCTGGAAATTAAGGCTTAATTGGCTATACTATTTTTAATTAATTAATTAAGACTTCCAGTTCCAGCCATCACAGAGTGACAGGTATCAAGGTCACCCTTCTGCCATAAACAGCTATAAAACTGGATAAACTGTATGAAACAACTCTTTTCATGCATTAGACAGCAGAGAGCACAAGGCTATGATCCTTCAGAGGGGAAATGTACAAGGTAAGCTTGACATTTACTCTTGTTTTCTGTCTGGGGGCACTATCCAAACACAGCACAGGAAAGTACAGCTCCAATAAAAAGCAGTGTTTTGCACAGAAACCCCCCCCACCCAGGAATTGGCTTATAAGGCTGTTGAGGCAGCTTAGGTTTGTGGAGAAAGGTACCTGAGAGCAAGGAGTTGTTTAAAGAAGTTGCTCCAGAAATCTGCATTGGAGAGCCCTTGAGTCTTTGATCAAAAACCAAGTTGCCATGTGTGGTGTGAAACTCTGGGAGGCTTAGCGGAGAATAGCCACTGAGGATCTATGAGCTGAATAGGAATGCCAGTAGTCACAGAGTGCTAGGAAACACTGGAATTCTGACCAACTAGAGTGCAGAGACCACCTTAACATATTGTGCATTCAGTAATACCCCAGAAGGTTAGGCATTAAGAATGCTATTCAAGCTCTAGAGTAAGAGCTAATCTTGAGCCACCCTAATAAAGTCTAATAAGAAGACTTGACAAGATAAAGGTAATCTGCCAGTAAAATAACTGCCTGCCAAAACACTCAACAATCTTTGAAGGAAGAGGAACGTGAAAAAGTTTTCAGATTCTCAACCGTATAGCATCTACAATTTCACATCAAAAAACTAAAATTCGACATTCAAAAAAGTAGGAAAATATGACCCATAACAGAAGAAAAGAATAAACAATAGAAATAAACCCACTGATTATACAGATGTTAGAAATAGTGGACAGGGCCTTTAAAAAACTGAATATAAATATATTCAATAACTTAAAGGAAAAAATGGATATAATGCATGACTGGAGGAAATTTTTTCCAGGTTTGATTTAAAAAAAGTATTAACTCACTGATTCAAAAAGCTCAACAAATCTTTAGCAAGATAAACATATAGCCACACCCAGGCACATTGTAGTCAGATTGCTAAAAATAACAGCAATAAAAGAGAAAATCTTAATAGCAGAAGAAAAGACACATTATATAATAAAGAGCAATGATAAGAATTACTGCTAATTTCTTATCAGAAACAGTGCAAACCAGAAGGCAGTAGAGGAACATCTTTAAAATTCTGAAAGAAAGAAAAAAAAAAGCCTGTTAACCTTAACCTGAAAACTCTATCTTGTGAAAAATATCCTTCAAACATAAAGGTAAAATATAGACATTTTCAAATAAACAGAAGTTGAGAAAATTTGTCACCAGAAGATCTATACCACAACACATTTAAAAGGTAGTTTTTCACGTTGAAAGGAAATTATACTAGATGTCAACCCAGCTCTACAGTGCAGATTACATTGTTCAAAGATGTCTACCACAATATCTCTTTTCCTAGAACCGGGAAGCCCGGTTTTTCTTTTTTAATTTTATTTTTTATAGAAGTAATACCTGCTCTTTGTGGAAATTTTGGGAGAAAAAAGTAACAAAAAAATTATCTCATCATTCAGAAATAAGTACAATTCCAGGGCTTCTCTGGTGGCGCAGTGGTTGGGAGTCCGCCTGCCATTGCAGAGGACACGGGTTCGAGCCCTAGTCCGGGAAGATCCCACATGCCGCGGAGCAGCTGGGCCCGTGCGCCGCGGCTGCTGAGCCTGCGCTCTAGAGCCGGCGAGCCACAGCTGCTGGGCCCGTGCGCCACAACTGCTGAAGCCCACGCGCCTGAAGCCTGTGCTCCTTAGCAAGAGAGGCCACCGCAGTGAGAGGCCCGTGCACCACAATGAAGAGTAGCCCCCGCTCGCCTCAACTTGAGAGAGCCATCACGCAGCAGTGAGGACCCAACACAGCCAAATAAATAAATTAATTAAATAAATTAATTAATTTAAAAAAAAAAAGAACTGGTATCTGAGATTTAAAAAAAAAGAAATAAGTACAATTACAGGGATTACATCCAGACATGATAACATCCAACAGCCACAGAATTGTTTCTAGAAGCCATCCACTGGATTCTTTGCATCTAGTTAACCAGAATTGTTTTACGTGGCTCTGTCTTAACCAATTACTTCCCAGGAGAATGAAAACATAATGGTTGGCTAAACCAGTCAAGATTGATTCTTAATGTTGAATACAAAGTCATCATTTTCCGAGTCTTGAGGAATAGTAGAACCTCATTTTGATATAAATAAAAGGGAGAAAAAGGCTTTGGGGTAGGTGACCAACCATTACCAATGGTTGAACGGCAAAGCCTGATGATAACTCAATCAAAGTGACTGCATTTTTGATAGAGCTAAAAGGTAAAGAGGGATGGAGGGTAATAAGCTAAAATATATGAGCCTTGAGGAAGAGGAGTAATGGTCTGAGAGAAGCACCAATGAATAAGGAAAATGCCCATCTTATAGCCTGATTCTGAAGTACATTTTTTGTAGAAGAATGAACAGCTTCTACTTTAGAGAACTATAGGCGAATTGGTATCCTTAGCAGAGAGCCAGCTTTCAGTTGACTAAGAGGTAGAGAGATCATTTAATGAAAAGGTGGAAACTATGAAAATAGTTTGTTAACTATGGCAGAGGGTTTCCAGAGAGCCAGTGTCTTGCCTGAAAAGCCATTCAATATTTGTAATAGCCTTTCAGACTTAGGATCAGCTTGACACTAACATTTGTGAGGCATGGCAGTGTCTCTAATAACCATATTACCACTGAAATTTTTTCCCCATATATTTAGAGCCACTAAGGTTCATTGATTTAGAATTGAATGTTTCATTTCTGATTGGCATTAATTTGTCTGTCAAAAAACTTTCCATGGACATTTATTTTAATTTAAAAGAAAGAATTCTATGTCTTTTGCTATACCATCCCCCTCATTTTCTTCTTTACATGCTCAGTGGTCTATAAAAAATCTTAAAGAAATGATACATAAGATTCGCATAACTATACAGAGGCGTATAAAAGCAGCCCCAAATGACAAGATAATTAACACTTACATCTTTCTACCCAGTGGTGTGTACGTGAGGTATTTTTGCTATTGTCTGTGAGTCATTGGAAGAACTGTGTATAGGTCCTGAAAGAAATAAAACTTTGGACAAGATAGAATGTGAATGTATCTTGAGTGTTTGACTCTGAGGCCTGGGCTGCCGCTTTGTTAGATCCCAAATACATACAGGAATTATATGCATGCAAGCCTGAGATATTCAGCTAGTATAGTGTAGTCATTAAGAACACAGATTTGAGAGTCAGCTCAGTCAGATGTTCAAGTCACCACTTCTTTTTAGTGTGACCATATATAAATTATTTAACCTCTCACAGCCCCATTTATGAAATAGGAATAATAATAGAACCTCATATCACAGGAATGGGGTCAGAATTAAATGAGATAATGCATAAAAGGGTTTATTTCATGGCTGGCAAAACATTAAATATGCAATAAGGAGTAGCTTCTCCTGTTATCATTATCAGCAGCAGTAACAACAGCAGTAATAAATATACAGCAACTCTCAGAAGGTCTTTTGCAGACCACGCAGACCTTTGTCTGTAGTTTGTGAATCAGTTAGGTTTGGAGATGCCCTTTTATTCAATGTAAGTTTTGCTTTTTGTAGTTATCTGTCGAACTTCTGTAGTTGTTCTGAAAGTTACCATCCAGAACTGATGATTTTCTAATTCTCAGCCTATGCTTTTGCAAGAAATCAATTAGTTGGCTCAGATGTTTACTAGAGATGGTAACTACTGCTTTGGATACCACTATCTAATAGGAGTGTTGTTGATTCTTACTGACAGGCTAATCAAACCAAGTACCTTTATGGTGAAGATTATTAGGATTTAGGAGATGTGAAGAAAATATTCCTTTCCCTTTAAAAATTGACAGTGACCTCTGGGTATTTCTGCTCTGTATGAATTTCATCTTGTATCTCCATATGTTCGGAAACTGGATTTTAAATACTAGCAGGTCTTGATGACCTAATACTTACCTCCTTGATCAGACCTGGGCTACTGTAGCATTCATGTACTAGGATGTTCAGTCTGTGTCTGGATTTGGAATTTCCAAACCTTTTTCTTTGTATATTCTAAAGATAAGGAGGTCTAGGTTCATATTCCAGCTCACCTACTTGTTAACGGCGCTTATTCAGTAATCTGTTCATTTATTCAGCAAATATATGTGGAGCCCTTACCCCTACTTTGCATGATACTACATGCAAAGTACCATGCTGGAAGCTTGAAAAAAAATGGGAAACCATTGGTGTTAAATAGGAGAGTGACTTGATTAGATTTGTGCTTTTGGAAGGAACTCTGCAATTTATCAGGGGCCTCAGAGATCAGTTATAAGGCTGTTGCAGTAATCCATGATGGAGATGATTTGGAAGCTTCAGCATATTTATGCATCATAATTCAAGCCATTGGAGTGAATAAATCAACTCATCTACCCTCCCTGAGTCCATCAGTAAACTAGAAATATTAATCCCTGCTATAGTTTTCTCACAGTATTGTTATGAAGTCAAATAAGATACTACGCATAAAATCATTTGTCAACAGCCATGGAAATTTTATTTATTACAGTTTTCACTTCTTTATGCATATGCTTTCATGTGTTTTTGTCTTGTTTTCTTTCCCACTTCCATTGTTATATGGTTTATAATGTTAAATATTTCAGTTTTTAGTTGTCTGCTCAGGTTCCTATATTATTCAAAAGATTGGCATATTTAAAATATAATATAATTAATCCAAATCCAGGGGACATTTGGTTGTGAGGAAATGAAGCAGCAATTGCATCTTTTAAAATTTAGTGTAATCCATCTTTTCGCAGGGCCCATCGCCTTTTGCACAGAATAGACCGAGTCCCTGTACAGAAAGGTAATAGAATGCATCTTGGCAAATTCTCAGTTCTTTGATGGTCAAGTTAATATGAGCTTGGGAACAAGGACTCCAAAGCCTTCCATTTCACCCTTCTTACCATAATAGCCCTTACTTTACAGGTCAGGAAACCAATGTGGAGAATCTGCCTAAGCTCAGGATTTAATGAAACAACTTTAGAGTAGATTCATGATCTCACTGAGCCTACTATGATATAAAATATTAGCAGAACACCATTTGTCACTTAATTCCATAGACCCCACTCTAACTGAAAGATCAGATTGCTTTCTGCATCCCTAGAGAAGTAGTTTTAGCTCAAGGCTAAAAAAAAAAAAAGTCAGGATCTAATAGTCCAGGACTGAGAAGTTTGAATTTTCCAACTCTTAGTATATATTCACTAAAAAAAAATGGCTGCAAGTTCCCTTGTGTGGTATAGCAGGCTCTCCTCTGACTCAGGTGTGAGATGTTTTAGCAAATCTTAATCGGGCAAACCTTAATAGGCTTGCTTATGATTTTGCACTGGGGCTTCTGAACTAAGGAATCTTTGTAAAGCGATCTCTCTGAACCTTAAGTACCAGGCCCAAACACCTGCCATTTGGGGGTAACTGTATTCACTTATTTTTATTTTCTCCATTACTTGATCCCAGCTATCTTTGACTCTCCACGTCCATATAGTTAATTATCCACCATTGGTCATTCCCCACAAGAGTCTGTCTTAAGCCTTCAGGCATTCCTTTACCAATCTCTTCCTGATGTGAGGGAGACAGAAGAGAAGTGAGTCCTCAGGACCCTGGTCAGAAGCGTAAGGGAAGCAAATGTGACAGGTCTTACTATCATTCTTCTCTTGCAGCCTTTGAAGTTTACATTTTGCAAAAGGAGTTTTGGTCCTTAATAACTAAGCCAGTACTAAACCCAAACTGCATCAGCCTACCAAACAAACTGTTAAAGTGACTACCAGCTCGTACATTAAATCAAGCCTCTCCGATAAGATGCCCAATAGTAATTAATTTGTCATTCAAAATTATGTTTAGTCATCCTTGAATAACTAGTACAAAATGCGTACCCACACAGGTTTGTTTGGTCTTTTTTCCTGCAATTCCTTAGAAAACTCTTACATTCCCTTCTGAGTATAATTCTTTTCTCCCCTACTCTTATTTTGCTATCACCCTTGAGCCCATGTTGTGTTTAGGTCCTAGTCACAGGACAAGATTCAATAAGGGATAGAGCAGAGCAGAGTGCTACCCTTCTCTGGCAAGGGAGATACAATAGAAAGCATTCTGGAGAAGGCTGAGGGATCAAGCTTTCACAGTTTCGCTTAGCACCCTTGCATTTATCAAGGAAATATGGTAAAAGTATGAAGACAGCTGGTGTATCAGTTCATAGATCAGTTTGTGCTCTTGATTTTCAGCTCACCCAGCTATCCAGCTGCAGACAGAAGGGGATTATTATAGTAGTGCCTCATGATGGTTCTGTGTTTTCTTGGATTTTTGAGCTATGCATTCTAGCAAGGACCAGAGTGCCCCATTTTCATTGTAAGTTGCCCAGTGTTATTAAAAGCTTTCACATGAAAGCTTTCCATATTCTTCAGTTTCTTTAAATTGAGCAATGGCAGGACAACCTAGTCCTCCAAAGCTTCACCCTCAATGGGAACTTGTTCCCAGGTGACATAAGATAATACCTTAATTATGAGCTTGGCTGCCACATTCCACTGACTGTTGACTTCTCATCCTGGGAAATGAAATGATGTCTTAATGCCCTTTTCCCTGCCATCACCTGTTAACGAGTTCCAAATATTCTGCATTTTCTCTGAAGTCTTTGTTTTGCCAGCTCAATCCATAATAATCTGTCTTAATTAAATTAAGTTTATTTGCAAGGAACAAAAATTTATTCAAAACAGTTCAAGAAAAGAGGAGGGCTTATTTTGAATATATGGATTTCATAGGATCCAAGAAAAAGGTAAACAGCAGATCATGTCTGCACACTCCTGTCTCCTTAGCCTCTAGCACAGTGCCTGACATATGGTACTTGCTTAATAAATATTTGTTGAATGAATAAAAATGACTCAATTAGCAACTACCTAAGTTTCTGGATCTTTTTGGTCAGCTCTGAAGATGGAAGGGAGTAGAAGTAGGAAGTGGCTTGGGATGGAAGTCATGTGATATGAATAGCAAGGATGTAGTTGGAATCCTAAGGAATACTCTCTTAGGAGGATGTACAATTGGCAACTTGAGTACACATATCCTACCACCAACTTCTATGGATTATCAAGCCGTTCTTGCCACCAACAGTCAATTCTCAATATATCATCTGTATAATATATAATAATTAAAATCAGAGGTAATAAAAACAGATTGACCTTTGAAACCAATCTGTTTCTATCATCTCTGATTTTTGTTATCATATATTATATTTAGTAGTTTGGGCATACTTTATTCCTCTTCTTAACCGTATCTTTATTTATAAAATGAAGTTACAATTATACTATTTCACAGACTTGTTGAGATGATTAAGTAACACATAACAAATGCTCAGTAACTGCTAGCTGCCATCCTCATTGTCAAGTGTCATCATCATCATCAGAAAGAGTACTAAGCTGGAAGGAAAGCTGTTTTGCCGCCAAGTTTTGCCACCAACTTGCTGTGTGATCTTAGGAATTCATTAAACCTGTTTGGGCTTTGGGCTTCTCATTTATAATATGGGAACACTTGGCTAGATGATTTCTGAGTTTCCATTTAGTTCTAAGACATTACAGTTTATCATGGGAGGGAAGATTGTGTGGATATTTTCATGTGTATGGAAAGTTGTTTTAAAAATTAAATGAGATAATGCATATGAAATGCTTTACAGATCCTAATACACATATATTTGTAACCACTAGTAAATATTAAGTATGTTTATTATAGTTTTAATTATAGTTATTATGATAACATGTTCATCAGAGACTTAGAATATATGGAAGCAGAAAGCAGGCTTTGAGTGATTACCATCAGGAGCTCATAAATTTAATGACCATTGGAATAGGGTCAGTAATTTTTTTTCTCAAAGAAACTTTCTCTATAATTGTTCTCAGAGTCTGCTTTATGGTACTTACTTTTGGATAATATTAGTTTAGGAAGAAAGCAAGCTGTCTAGTGAAGACCTAAAGCACTATAGTATCCTGTAGAAATGTCAGTGTGGTTGTGGATAAGATCAGGGTTGCCATGATGAAACGTGTTACTTAAGCAGTCCTGAATTTCAGAAGAGTCTAAAGAGTATGAATACATTTCTTTTGGAAACTTAGTTATTAGGACATGAGTACTAATATAATACTGATATGACAGATAGATTTAAAGAAGACAAGTTGGCTTTCTGTGAGATATACTTCAATCTTAGAAATGTTAAATTGTTGTAGCAACTGGTATCATTACATACTGTGGGACTCTTGTGAAAAGTTTTGAATTTAAATACTTCCTTTCCAATTAAAGTATATATTTTATATTTTATCAGAATAACACTTTTCAAATTGTATCTTAATTATCTTAATTGTACCTCTGCAAGTCTTAAAAAGAGAGCCATTTTAAGAATATAGGGTTTGAAGAGAGACAAATGGAAAAAGTTGGAGCCCAGTAAAATTTTAAACCTCATCTCCTAGGTTATATCAAAATAACAGATGCCTCCTTCGTTTGAGGATATGTAATTCCTGAAGATGCAAATTTCCTGTTGTAGACTACTCAAGGACATTTTGTGTGTTTCAGTATCATTGATTTCAGATCCCTTAGCTTCTATCCTCAGCCTCATCTTTCTGAATTATAATTTTAAAACAAGCTTTCCTGTTCTGCCTTCTTCCATCTGAGAAACATTAAGGTAAAAAGATTGATGATAGACTTGGAGTTTGTATGCAGAAAAATAAACTTGCTTCCTATAATTTGCAGTGTTCTGCACATGTGAAAATCTAAGGATAATTAGTTATTGTTGCTTTAATGTGATGGAGACGATAACTTGTTCTATGAGACAAGCTCTATGGCTAATGAATTTTGTCTTTTGGTTGATTGACTGGTTAATGGAATCAGAAAAAATATTTTTTGTTTCTTCTTTACAAAAATGCTTTCATTCTCTATTCTCTAAATGGATATAGGGATTTGGGTAGCCAGTCTTTGTTAGAGCACATCCTTCTTTATTTATTTTATCATTTGTTTTCCCCTTTTCTCAGTTATGTTCTGTATTCTTGTTTCTAATTCTCATTTTGATTCAGTATTTGCAGTGAAACTTACAAATTTGGAAGGGAGAATCATTAAGTTGGCAATTATATATGTATATATATTATATATAGTTATGGTTATCAACATTTCATTCATTCTCTTCATTCCTTGTTTTCTCTGCAAGACCTGGAACACTGTAGATATTCTATACAAGAAACCAGATTTAAAACTCAAGTGCAGTGGGAATTTGTAGGATGAAAATAGAGGCCATAGTCTGGTACTTTCTCAGACACACAGCTCTCAGTCAATCTATGCAAAAGCTTCCCCAGATACTTATGGACTGTATGGCTTTGTCTCTCTCCCACTTCCCAGGCCCTTACCCGTTCTTTTTAAAAGCAGGATTGAGCTTGGATTCTCAGCTCTAAAATGGTGTGGGAAGAGCACAAACTGCAAATATCTTCCTTCTGTCAAAAACAGGCAGTAGTTGTCATCCTAGGTGCTATGCTATTATGCTATGTTATTATGATGTGCCTTTCTTAGCCATGAAAAACCCAAACAGAGGGCTTCCCTGCCATTTAAATGGCCATGTCACTTCTCTTTGACTGTGGATGATGGACCCTGTACCCTCCGGAAGGACTTTTCTCAGACATGGATCAGTGAGTAGTGCCCACTCAGCAGTTATTTTGGTCTTTGAGCTGAAGTTCCTTGAATTCCAGGAGATAAGGCAGTCATTGTCTCTCTGAACCCATTGCCAGACACCCAGTCATTTGATAGTAGGTGCTGCCAACCTGAGCAGTGAAGGCGGGCAACCTGCTCTTCCTCACCATGGCCTAAGATGCCATCCTTGTCAAGCGAATGGAGATGGATCATGCTGCTCTAACCTTGTTATATATCACTGTCAAACCCTGCTCTTGGCTTCCAGAGATTGGCCAACAGAGACAAAGTACTTTTTCTGGTAGCAAATGTTACCTTGGATTGTTTGTGAGGCATTTAAGTGATGAGGAAGTACAAAGGACCTGCTACATGAAGAATCATAATACCCAGTTAAGCTTCTTTATCTGAGGCAAACCTCCCAATACCCTAAATTCTGTTTGGCTCTTTGGTAAATGCGGTACTTATCCCAGCTCTAAATAAGGACAGTGGCTGATTCCTCTTAGAAACTGTTTAGATTTTTCTTTGAGACCTTACACACTTTGGAAGTTTCAGGGACTAGAAAGATTAAGAAATGCCATTTCAAAGAAGAAAAAGTTTAAAAATATATTGTGGTTATTGCTGTTTTCCTATTACTTAAGCCTGGTTCCAGACTTGGTAAAAAGACTTTCCCTAAAGTTAAAGGAGTATGTTATAACAATTTCATAATCTCCGAAGCCTTTTTACTATTCCTTTATTAGAAACTTTATAAAACAATTATTTAAAAATTTTCATTAATCCTCATGATTTGCTTGAAAACACCCAGAAGCATTTTCATGGAGAAATGAGCCCATTGAAACAATAGCTTGTCTTAATCATTGCAAACCAGAGACCTTACCTCACCATTAGCACCAGAGCAACGTATGGCCATCTCTTTCTGCTATATCAGCTAGCTACAAACATCACCTCAGCTGAAAATTATTTCTTTAGCACCGCTACCTCATTCCATCAAGCCATTTGCACCTCCCTTTTACTCACATAGGCTAAAATCCTAATGTTTGTAGTAAGCCAGACTCTCCCAGGAATATCTGATGCATTCACTGCTCTTGTCTCAAGGTGTTTACACTGGGACATTTTATACATTTTATATTTTCTTTGGCCCTCACTTCATGTCTTTGGGGCTGAGGCCAGTAAACTATTTATTTTAACTGGGCCATTTTATAAGGTGTAAACCAGGAAATCATATTAAATACCATGTCTATTTAAAAATTATTATAATAGTTGAAAGTTGACAGACTTCTACTCAAGCCTACAAGAAATTCCTGTAACATTCTAGCCATCTGCTGCCTTTAGGTGGAAACAGTACCTTATACATCTTAAAAAACTGACTAAAGTCCTAATTTTTATGAGACATTTTAAAAGAAATAAATTTCAGTCCTTTCCACTATTACCTGCTCTAGTATTTCAGCAGTTAACAAATTCTGATTTGAGTTCTGTTGTTTTAATTAAATCATCTATGTAGTCTACTTTTTCTATTACAAATGTTAGAAATTTATCCTTTCTCTCTTCCTCCCTTTTATGTGCGTGTGTGTGTGTGTGTGTGTGTGTGTGTGTGTGTGTGAGAGAGAGAGAGAGAGAGAGAGAGAGAGAGAGAGAGAGAGAGAGAGGCACCACAAAATCCCCTTAGCATTCCCAATTTCATGTTTCTAAGACTGGAATTTAGAAAACGTGAAGAAAATATCATTGCCAACACTTCCATTTAGAAAAGCTGAAGTCTTCAGAAACTAGTGAGTCAATTTATAGAATTTTTAAAGTCTTACCTATAATGTTCTATAATGATGGTTGATCTATATTTTACTTCTATATTCTACTCCTTTCCTGGGAGGAGAAGGTGGTTTATGGTAGGGTCTCTGGTAGGATAATGTACACTTGTATGGGTGAATTGAGGCCTTTGTCTTTGATCACTAAGTAGCTGTGAATTTGGACAACACACTTAAAAATCTTTCAAAATCTTTTTACCCATTTGTTATATGTGAGTGGTTTGGACTAGGGTATCCCATTGGACTGCATGGCTAGGGATTAGCCATTCGAGTACGATGAGGTAGGCTGGGAAGGGTGTTCTGACAAAAGCA
The DNA here is from genome assembly GCF_011762595.2 of Tursiops truncatus. Taxonomy (NCBI): domain Eukaryota; kingdom Metazoa; phylum Chordata; class Mammalia; order Artiodactyla; family Delphinidae; genus Tursiops; species Tursiops truncatus. The sequence goes on from NC_047047.1 coordinate 28,012,907, forward strand.
AGTATTTGTATAAATTCTGGGAGGAAATAAAGAACATGGCATATTAGGGAACTAAAACTAGTTCATTATGACTAGAGAATAGGGTGAAATGAAGTGGGGTAGCCAGAAGGAAATGTGGAGACATAATCATTGTTAGTGGATCCAAAGCAGATTTTAGAGAGAGTACTTTTAATGGAAGTAGGGTGATAGACCAGACTGCTGAGAGTTGAAGGATGAATGGAAGATAAAGAAGCTGAATCAGTGCTTGTAAAAGACTCAGAAATTGACATGGAAAGAGAGGAAAGAAAAGGTTGTTTATTTAGTTGCCTCTCTTAAGCCTAATAATTGGGACTGTTTAATTATAAATAACACCAAATATTTTATATAATGTAACCAAGAATAGGAGAAAAATAACACTTTATTTTCTTTGTGGGTGTCAGTAAAATTTGCCTGGTAATCTTTCTCTTCTTTTTGTCTTTTTCTGCCCTTTCTTCCTGAATGATGTGCCTTTCTGAAGAAATTCAAGGCTCCTCAGTTTTTCACCACATCCCAGCAGTCACATGGCTTAAGGCCTGCCCTTCCCCTCTGACTCACAGGAATCTCTTTGTCAGCTGTCTGCCTGTCAATGGATGGAAACAAGGTGTAGCATCAGCCCCTGCCCAGGCAATTAACCAGGGGAAAGGATGAGGTTCTGTACTCTTCTGTAGAAAAGCATTTTTGAGGGCTTTTAAACATTTTAAAGACAGGAGTGCTTTTAATACTTGAGATGCTCATTTATCTCCTATACTTCCTAGTAGTTAAGATATTCCTTTAAAAGCACCCGTTTATCATGGAAAGAAGTTGCTTAGGTACCTTAAGAAACAACTATTTTCATTTCCTTTTTCTCCAACTAACCTAAATTCTCTTAAAACACTAATCTCCCCCTCTCTTACCAGTGCCTAGGAGTTAAAAATGCCTAATGCTTCCTCTAGCGTTCCTGTTGTGTCTGCAGTCAATTCCCTGATCTTGTAACTACCAGCTTAAGGTCTCGGGTTTCACTGACAGAGATTCTCTTTTTCTCCTTCTTTTGTTTTTGTTTGTTTTAGGGGAAAAAAAGAAAAGGAAAACACACCCCAAACTGAGCTCTTAGTGGCAAAGTTTATATTCTCTACTAAGATAGATCTTGACCTCTGAAAATAAATTCATTAGTCTGTGTAACCATAATGGCAGACCAGTATTTATGTTCATATTGATCTTTCACAAACATTTAACATGGATGTTGACCATTGTTTTAATACTTTACATTATAATTCCATTGAGGGGGTGGAATTCCCAACTAATACTAGAATAATTATATGAAGCAAAGCTAGAGAATATAGAAAATATCTTTCTCTGGGCAAGATATGCAGAACTTTTTATTTTGCCATATCAAAAATGATCTCTTGGGGCTTCCCTGGTGGCACAGTGGTTGAGAATCTGCCTGCCAATGCAGGGGACACGGGTTCGAGCCCTGGTCTGGGAAGATCCCACATGCCACGGAGCAGCTGGGCCCGTGAGCCACAATTACTGAGCCTGCGCGTCTGGAACCTGTGCTCCGCAACAAGAGGCCATGATAGTGAGAGGCCCGCGCACCACGCGATGAAGAGCGGCCCCCGCTTGCCACAACTAGAGAAAGTCCTCGCACAGAAACAAAGACCCAACACAGCCATAAATTAATTAATTAATTAATTTTTAAAAAATGATCTCTCATAATGAAGACTTGCTTTAGTGTAATATCTTTAAATTTTTTGATTCATTGAAGAAGTGACCATGTAGGCAAAAAAAAAGCATAGTATTATTTTATTGTATCCAATTCCAGTAAATTTCACATTACTTATGCTGGGACACATCTGGCTATAACCTAGATATTAAAATGGACTCAATATCAAGTTGTAATGTGCTTGATCTGGATTGGACCTTGTGTTCCAACAACAGTTTTCCAACACCAATTGGGTGTTCTACAATTTAATCCAGTTCTAACACTAACTACCTGGAGTTAGTGCAGACTCCACAGGGTAAGGGGTCAGTCCCTCAAGACTGCCCCTCTTCAGGCATCAGCCACAAGTCACAGGTGACCTCAAGCCACCCGTACTTCTTCCTAGCTGACTACAGATTTGGGGCTCATCACATCTCCTTTCAGTTCAGTAATTCACTAGAAAAACTCACATAACTCACCAAAAATGCTGTACTTATGATTACAGTTTTATTATAAAGGCGGTAAGTCAGCAACAGCCAAATGGAAGAGATGCATAGGACAGGATCCTAGGGAGGAGGGGGCAGAACAGAGTTTCCATGACCTGTCCTTAGGATTCCAGGCATGTCAACCTTCCAGCACATCAGCATGTTCACCCATCAGGAATTCCTGATCCACTGAGCTTCAGTGTCCAGAGTTTTTATATGGGGGTTTCATTACATAGGCATGATTGAATAAATAATTGGCCACATGATTGAAATCAATCACCTTCCCCTCCCCTCCCTGGAGACTGGGGGTGGGGCTTAAAGTTTCAAACCTCTAGTCACAGGCTTGGTCTTTCTGGCTTGTCCAGCCCCTCCATTAAAACTACCAAGGGGCCCACAGGAGTCATTTCAGCATAAACTTAGGTATGGTCAAAAGGAGCTGATTGTGAATTGCTCAGGAACTTTCCTATTGCTCAGGACCTTTCAAGGGTATTTGAAACTCTGTGTCAGGAACTGGGACCAAAGACCAGATATATTCCTTGTTATACAATAGACCTCAAGAGTATATTTGATTCAGTCGCATAGCTTTAAGCAAGTGAAATATTATTAATTTCATTTTACGGAGGAGACATCTGGCACTAAAAACTTATGTGATTGGCACAAGGTCACATAAGTAAATTCTAGAAAGGATTGGAATCCCAGTTACCTTAGCTAGTATATCCATTTTCTGTGGACATCCATCAGCTTAGACTATGAGACTCAGTTTTCCTGGCAAATTGTGAGACTATCCATGATATGTATACCAAAGAAGCATTAACTATCTGCTTTCAGTTTAGAAAGAATCATAATTGACTTTTTAAAAAATCTAGCTCTTTTAGCTTGGGAAACATCCTATGTGGAACCTACCTTAATCATTTCTCTTTAAGTGTTTTTCATAGCTTTGTGTGACATACCTCCACCCTGTTCAAGAGCGCTGACAGTGTCTTGATACTTTTCCTTTTAATGAGTCAGCATTTGTTTTGTATTGTATACTTACAAAACATTTTGCAGTTATAGATCAGGATTGCTACTGGTATCACTTGCTGGGGAAATGGAGGACCCAAGAGCTTTGTCCAGAAACATATGCTGCTCAACTATTATTATTTTTTTTTAATTATGCCCGAATCATTCCAAAAATGATTTGAGACCAGTTTCAGTAGGATAAGTTGAAAAAAATAATAAATTAGATATAAGAAAAGAAAATGGGATGAAGAGAAGAAAGGTGAGAATACTAGCATAAGAATTAATAGAGAGGTAATATAAAAATTTATTGACAGGCACAGTGAAGAGCATACAAAGTATATAGCTCTCTCAGAGGTTGACCTATTTTTAAAATATGGGCTGCATAGAAGACATTGTGTAGTGTCAGGAATATTTGCTTCAATACTAATTTCATAGCCAATGTAAAAATGGAATTCATATTGTTATGAATTTGGGGAGTGCTCTTTCCTTGTCATTTCAAAGTCTGAAATCATTCTTTGCACATTTCATTTTAGTTTTCATTCTTTACAGTCAACATCATCTAAAGCTGTGCTGTCCAGTACTATAGTTACCAGCCACAAGTGGCTATTGGAGCATTTGACATGCAGCTCAGAAATGAGTTGTGCTCTAAGTGTAAAATACATCCTGGATTTTGAAAAAACCTCATGAAAAATTTTTAAAATACTAATTTTATGTTGAAATTAATATATTTTAGGTATATTGGGTAAAACAAGGTATAATATTATTAATTCTAAAATTAATTTTTGTTTTCTTAACCTGTGTACTAAAAATTCTGAAATTACACATGCAGCTCACACTTCTATTTGGACAGTGCTTTTCTAGAGAATTGATTTTCACCGTTATGTTAAATGCCCTACAGAATCCTTCTCAATGTAAAATTTCAGATAGCTTAGCTCTGAGTCTATGTTCATACAGCAGAATAATCAGTGCTGAACAAACACACGGATAAGATTAAGTCATTGAAAGCAGAGTAAAAATATCAAGGATACAAAGTTACTACTTCAGAACACAAGTCTTTCTCATCTCTCAGGAAACCCACGCCTTTCATGGCAGATCCTCAGTTTTCTTAGAGATGCACAGAAGCACTGCTGATTGCTAATTGGGAGAGGCTTCTTTTCACTATACTTTTAAAAGATCTATTATGAAATTGGCCCTTATTTTGCAAAATTGCAAAGCATTTGGGAACTTCAGAGGAATAATGTGGCTTTACACAGATCTATATATTTTTATGATTTTATTCTCTAAATGAAAAAGATATAGATACATACATATATACATATATGTGTGTGTGTGTGTGTATATATATATATATATATACATATATATGGAACATGTAGAGTGAATATTTGCTTTTAGACATTCTAGATCAGGGATGCATATTGAAATAATAGAAAGACAGAGGGATTAGGTTCTATCTGGTTCACTGACTTACCTTTTTTGCTTTTTAATTTTTTCTTCTGTAAACGTCCTCAGTAATTACAAATGCTCCTTTCAGCTTTAGGATTCTAGGTTGTAAACGCAAGTGCTAGGACATCTTGTGCTATGTTTTTGGTGATTATTTGTGGAATATTAAGGGAAAGTCCAGTGCCATGTGGCATGACATTGTTCTGCCACTTGTTATGGTCTTGGCTTTCCTTAACCTTCTTCCTCTGCAGTGCAAAAGATACTCTGTTTAATTTGGTGAATACAGCTAAAGTATTCTTATCCACCATTTAAAATATTATTTCCTTAAACAAAGAACAGTACCCAGTGGCCTCCTGGACTCCATGACATGGTAGGAATTTATGTCATCTCCTTCTTTTAAATCTCGAATAAAATTGTTTTCTAATTTGCTTTGCTAGATTCAACCAATTAATTTCATTAAACTGTTTACAGATTTTTCTTATATGTTAGGTACGCTAGGCAAGGCATAGAAATCAGCTTCTCGAATTTTCTAGGTTTATTCCACATAAGACAGCTACTCTCTCCAGGGGAATGTATATTGTCATTGACACCAGTCACTGCCAGTACCTGAACCCTCATTTCCTCTCAGTGGTACAGTATAAAGGACAGCCAGATGGAGACTGATTGGCTTATTTACTCAGCATCATCATGAAAGTTCTTCATGCTTGTGGCCATTTCCTAGCTTGTAGGGGATTAATCCCTTACTAATTAAAAAGCTATGTCTATCTGTCCTAGTTTTCAGTTGTCTTTTAGAGCAAAAGGAGTTAGGAGAATTAAACTTTGAAAACAATTTATAAATCTGTTTAGAGTACTGGTTTGGCATTTGCTATCAGACTTTGTTATTATCAGTTTTAATCATATTTCTCACACGGAAACTCAGAATAGGTTAGTTAGACTGGACTTTTCTCTGCCCTTCTTGAGGTAGGAGATCTAGTGAGTTACCTATTTAAAATATGTAAAAACAAAGAAAAATTTACATCACAGAATTGTACCCTAGATAATTAAAGGTAACTATTTTTTTTTTAAGGTAACTATTTTTTATGATCACGTGTTCATACAAGTAAACTTATACAAGTATAGTCAGCTGAATCTCCAAGGAACTTTTCCCTCCCACCAGTCCTCCCTCCCTTTTTCTGTCTCCTTGATAGCTCTCTCCTTAGTACTTACTTCCTTATGTTCTGGCTGACCTTTCTCTGACCAGCAGGGCCTCGAGTGAAGTCCCTGTGGAGTCCATCAACTCTTCTCTTTAATTAGCTTAGTGGAGCCACTGTGAAGTGATGCAAGAAGGTTTTAGCTTCCCCGGAGCCACACTTTGTAGTCTAGCATACTCCTTATCTGTTGCTCCAGGGACCCAGATACCAGGAAACCATTATATTAATACAGCAACAGCAGCTCTTACTTTTTTAATCCCACAAAAACCACATGTGACCTGACATGATCTTAAGATATAAACAAGTACCCAACATACTTTGGGCTCCAGAGTACTGACTTTTCTTTCTTACCTGACATTTTGGCCAAAAACCAAACCCTTAATCCATTCAGTGAAGGCTGGTGATGCTATCTTGTCCACTGTCTGACCTGGAACTTCACTGGGAGCAATAGTATATGATACTAACCAGGAACCTGGTTAAAATTTTGCCCACTACCTTTTCAACTTTCTCTTATTTGAGCAAATTAGCTTTTCCTCTAAGAATTGCTATTTTACCTATTTCCCAGATATTGTACTAGTTTTGATTTTCTGAAATAAATTTTACCTTGCTCATCTCCTTTGAAAATTATTCTTGTTCTATGGACAATTTGCAAAGATTCAGAAGAATTACTTTTATATTCTGTTTCCAACAGCTTGCTTTTGATAAATTCTCAAATGTCCTGTCTAGATATACAGATTACAGACTCAGGCAGTCATTTTTTTTTTTGAGAGTTATGTTTTATTTGGTGACCTTACTGAGAACTAAAGCCCGGGAGACACCTCTCAGATAGAACTGTTCCAAAGAGGTAAAGGGAGGAGTCAGGGCATATAGGAGTTTTTGCTGGAAACAAACAAACAAACATGGAGTCAAACATCAATAGATTATAGCTAATCACAAAAAGCAAACATCTCAAATTAATGATTTTAGTGCTTCTCTATGTATGGAAAGATGCAAGAGTCTGGACTCATAGAAATTATTCCTTTGATATGCATCTTAACTATCCAGGGCCAGTATCCTGTTTTCCTTCATCCTGAAATCTCTTCAGGGCACACTGTCTAGGGTGGATGCAATGGTTGGTGGCTGATGGTGGGTAACATTCATTGTTTACCAAAATGGCAGGCAACATTCTTGTTTACTGAAATAGCAGGCAACGTTTTTTTACCACACCAGTGTTAAAAGTCCTGTATTGGGCTTCCCTGGTGGCTCAGTGGTTGAGAGTCCGCCTGCTGATGCAGGGGACACGGGTTCGTGCCCCGGTTCGGGAAGATCCCACACGCCGAGGAGCGGCTGGGCCCGTGAGCCATGGCCGCTGAGCCTGCGCTTCCGGAGCCTGTGCTCCACAACGAGAGAGGCCACAACAGTGAGAGGCCCGCGTAGCGCAAAAAAAAAACAAAAACAAAAGTCCTGTATCCTGGGAACCCTACATGCAAGTAGGGGCAAAAAAAAAAAAAAAAGAGTGAGACGAATGCATAAGTCAAGCTTTTCCAGGTCCTCACCAGCCAACTTCACCTATAACCTTTTATTTTTTAAATTTATTTATTTTTTTAACATCTTTATTGGAGTATAATTGCTTTACAATGGTGTGTTAGTTGCTGCTGTATAACAAAGTGAATCAGCTATACGTATACATATATCCCCATATCCCCTCCCTCTTGCGTCTCCCTTCCACCCTCCCTATCTCACCCCTCTACGTGGTCACAAAGCACCGAGCTGATCTCCCTGTGCTATGCGGCTGCTTCCCAGTAGCTATCGATTTTACGTTTGGTAGTGTATATATGTCCATGCCACTCTCTCACTTCGTCCCAGCTTACTCTTCCCCCTCCCTATAGCCTTTTAACCTTTCTGAGTTTCATTCACTTCCCTCTTCTCTCTCAAGGCCTTGAACTCTGAAAAACCAGAGTACTTTTCTCTGGCTGTAAGGCAGTCATTTTGATTCCTCAAAGCCCCTTCTAACTCTGACTTTCCCGTTTTATTCTCATTAGGGTTCTCTGCTCTTTATAAAATTTATATTTTGTTTTCCTCAGCCAAATATGAATGTACCAGATAATTTTTAAATTGATTTAAACATTTTTTTCCTCCCCCCATCTAAGCGGCAGTTAATTTTAAGACCAGCCTTCAAGCAGTGTAGAAAGCATTTTGAAATTAGTGGAATCCCTCCTTTTTCTACTTTGGCAATTTTATTTCATTATTATATGAAGATTATTAGAAATGTAAAACTATAGGATACTTTTGAGAAATTAATATTGCTTTAAAAACAATTGCCACACCTCATCGATTTAAGTGTGTATGAGAATGTGAAGGAATGTTGGATATTTGTTAAGTGAGGGGTTTTTTCTTTCCCTCTTTATACCTTTATACCTCTTATTTTCTTTCCCTCTTTATACCTTCACTTAACAATATGCCTTCTTTCCTATAACTTTGTACACCTCCTTTTAATTTTTTTAAAATGAAAATTTATCTCATTAAAAGATTTTTCACGTTTGCAAATTGGATCTTGGAGGCAGGCCCTGATCCCAGCTTCAACTCTTGTCCATACTGTGATTGGACAAGGGCAGGGAAGAGCTGCTGGGGAGAGCCGAGCTCTCTGAAGGATGGCTGGGTGCTGGTCAGGGGCTCCACTAACCTGAACAAGTTTTCCGAGAGGAAGCTTTCTTGCCAGCCTCATTGGAACCTTGATTCAGTCCCCACACAACATAAGGTAGTCAAAGGTAGGATTTGGTTCTGTGTTAAGTGGAGGGCCACTCTGTCAAACTCCAGCCTTTGGAAACTTTGGCACTGGCTTAAGCCACTTAGAGACTGAAAACATACCACAGACCTTGGAATCCAGAGACAAGTCCAGAAAGAGACTTTTTCACTGTGCCCCATATATCCATTGGTTCCACTTGGCCACTAGTACAGACATGTACTCCTTTTTATGATGTCAAAAGAAGGAAAGTTTTTATTCATGATTCTAAAGAAAAGCTTCTGTGTGTACATATAATCAGTTTGTATATGTGTCCGCAGACTTGGGGCTCCTTGTCCCCTCCCATGTGCAGTTTTCCTTCTCTCTATCAAGCAGCCTCTGAGGACATGGGTGTGCAAATCAATCCCAGCTGCCTATAATTCTAAATCTTGAACAAGTTCTATCTCTTATTACTAGAGAAAATAGCACTAAATAATTTTTAGGGGTGTGTGTGTGTGTGTGTGTGTGTGTGTGTGTGTGTGTGTGTGTGTCCTTCTATTTCCTTTTCTCTGATTATAAAAGTGGTCTCTACTCATTTTTAAAGTTTATAAAATGTAAAGAATAATAAAATCCCTTGTAATCTTCCTCTCTTTAACAGCCTCAGTTAATATTATGAAATAAATGCTTACTGTCGTGTTTTCTATTCATATTGTATTTTACATAGTTGACGTCAGACTAAATACAAACTTTAATTTAAAAAAATATTCACACTTTCTTACACTATTAACATTTTTCATATATGGAAAAAATTGGCTGTAGAAGAACAGTCATGTTTTAAAGGAAATAATTGAATCACAAAATTATGGGAGACCTATTTCATGCATTTATTGATTTCTAAAATAATACCAGTGAAAATTACTGTGCTGTGGCTAATACACTAGTAGTTAGTCATATCAGCTTCCTTTAAGTGAAGCACTTAAATATTTGCCTATAAATTTTCAATACCAACTCACTAACTCATAACTGAATAGTAGCTGAATTTCTTCTAATGTTTTGTCCTGGGTATAGAATAATGTCTCTTGACCTTTGTTTGGTCACCAACCCTCTGAGAAGTCAATAAAAGATATGAACCTTCTTCACAGAGAAACACATATTCCCACAAAAAACTAATTGTAATGATAATCAATTATGATATGCCAGGTACTCTGCCAACTGCTTTACATAGTTGTTTCACTTAATCCTCATAGCAGCACTATAAGGAATATACTGTTACCCTTATTTTTGAGATAAAGACATTGAAGCTTTAAGGAGATTAAGTAGTTTGCACATGGCCTTAGAGCTAGTAACTGGAGCTCAAACTGATTTTTATGACCCAAAGCCCATCTCCTCAATCATTGGGCATCTAATTTTAGGGAGCTTATAAATTCCTAAAGCCTACTTATTGATACTCAGGTTAAAGGCACCCTACTATTGCAATCCAAAGATTTTCCTTGGCAGTAAAGAATATGTGTAATTAGTTAATCTTGTTATTTCTGTAAATTAATATATAAGTATTTGTTGGACATCTACTGTTTTTAATACTTGCTACGTTCTGTGATATGGTCCTTATCCCTAAGGACTTTACTGCCTACATGGGAAGACAAGAATTACATATATAAAACAATGAGAACAAAATGTAAATATGAAGTTGAATATATAGTAATTAAACATTTCCATAAGCTATACACAAAAATTAATCTCTTTACTTTGTCACACATGATGTAATTTTCATTCCCTGATTTATAAAAGGAAAATCAAATCTAAAAGGCCACCATGTCCTCTGGGAACCTGGAAGATTCAGTGTGTCATAAAATGAGGTCTATAAAGTACAGCTCTGACTAAATATGTATCACATCCAGATTCCTGAGTGGTTTCATCAGCATGATGTCAACCCCAGGGGGCATGCCCAATAAGGAGATTCAAGCATGTGTAGCCACCTCTCAAGCATTCAAACCATGTATCATAGGGCAATCCTGTTGAACTGAACATGTGTAGGGCAGCAGAACACCGTGATAGTTGCTGCATCTTGACTCAGGTAGGGTTCCTACTGACAGAGAGGACTTCAGATGATGCAGCATAGCTGTTATGTCATACGGGAGCAACAGTGATAATCTACCAACCTTGGATGAAACTACCCGGCATGGGAAGCTTATTTAAGCTGACCACCTGACAATCAAGACAAAAAGAGTGGCTGTGGCTATAATTCAAAGAACTGCTTTCTACAGGAGCATAGTATGGGAAAGTTGTACTTGTAATTGAGCAGTGGCCATATACAAGGTTATCACAGATAATGGCTATTGTAAGATATGAAGGATGGATTCTGTCAAGCTTTTATTAACATGGCTCTCATCATGTATTTGTATAGTCTTAGAACTTTACTTTTTTAAAACTTTAATCATTTGGGCTATACATATAGAATTCATTTATAAATGGCATATAAATTTTCTTTCCAAAGTAAATAGAAACTTAATGTGCTAATCATTCTATATCGTTTATCTCCTTCCATTTGAGTCATTTTTATTTAAAATCTCTAGAAGAAGAATATTTTGTGTTACAGTTGTACAACACTTTGTGTTCTATACAATTCATTTAATAACTTGTTTTAAATTTCATTTCACATAATGTTTTTGTGTTCCCTGCAACTTACCTTGATAACATTTTTTAAAGTAGGTCAAGGATTTTATGAAAACCTAGTAGACATTTCCTAGATGGAAAATATTTTTAAAGAACAGAAATTCCTGTCATTGTTCATAAATCATCATTTGAATCTGTGCAGTTACTAGTTGTTTGAAGTAATTTTCCAGACATATATGCAAATATCTTGATGGATTTTATTTAATTTCAAAAGACTAATATGATACCAACTTTCTATAATTTCTTAAATTCATTCCTGAAGAAAAATATAATTGAAAGGAAAACATTCCTTTTCATATTTGCTTTGAGCAGATACTTGTTATTTTTGAGGTAAATAATAGATTGATGTTAAATGTTTATCATACTTTGGCTTCACAGAGAGAATTCAAGGCATAGTTAGTAACTGTCCAACTTTTGAATTTGCTCTGTATGTACGTGTGTGTGTGTGTCTTGTGAGTATGTAGGGGCTTAAACAAGACCTTTTGATTGCATAATAAGCAGGGCTTAGGGACAATAAAATCTGACATTCTTAACTGTTACTAGTATTTGTCCCTATAGCCCTGTGCAGTTATCTTCTTATTAACAATGTAGAAGCCAGAGTCATAAACTGAGCATGTACCCAAGGCGCTACTGTAAATTGCAAATAGCATTCATGTGGTCTCTTTTGACCTAAGACTAAATTGGGATAGAAGGAAGAGAAAAAAGAATTTTTGAGAGTGGAATAGAAGTCAAGAACAAAGAATACACTAGAAGGATGGACATGTACAAATGTTTCCTAAGTTTTTGCTGTGAGATTTATTTAGATGGATCTTTTCATATCTGCAGTACTCTTTTACTGAAGAGCCAAGCACTAGATTGGGGCAGCCTCTGCTGCTGGTGTGTGTGTGTGTGAGTGTGTGTCTGTGTGTGTGTTGGCGATAATGCACTCATGAGATAATACAAATAATCAGTGAGGGAATAATTAATGATGTGGCAGGGAATATTTTTTGATAAATGCTTGGGGAATGAGGTGACAGGCGTGAAATTAGAAAATTCCTTCAGCGATCTAAAATATAAATAGCTTTCGGAACTGAAAAGAGTTTCACAGCTGAAGATTTTATTGTGTTGAGAGGAAAAACTTTTTTCTCTCCCCCACTCCCTCCTCCTTTGCAAGTTGTTTGTCCATTCACAAAACAAATACTCTGAAGCCCAGCGCAGCTCATGGGAATAAATTTCAGGTCGAATTAGTACAGTTTCCTTGCTGTCAGGATGCTGGAATTAATGGTGTTTTGATGACACGAATTTTGAAGGGCAAACAAAGAAGCTGAAGGAAGAGAGACATGACTCCTTAGAAGCTTGGTCCTCCTCTCCCCCAGCCTCTCTTGTCTTCCCTGTCATCCGTCTGCCAATCTCCCTGTCCATGGTTAGTTAAAGGCGCTTTTTATCCTCTTTTCTTTCCCACAGAGTTTGCCAGATCCGGCCCGGTGCCTGGGTTCCAGGAGGACACGCTGCAGTTGGCCTTCATCGACTTGAGACAAGTAAGTCTTTGTGTTTTTGTTTTTTGTTTTTCTTTTAAGATGTGTGACTGAAGACCATCAGGTCTTAAGGAAAAGGGGAGGGGAGGGGGATTGGCGTTGGCGATTCACACTGGAGACCTAAGGGTTTTTCCCTGTGTTTGAGGCCACCTCTTTTATTTAGCTATCTGGGATCCTTAGCTATGGTGGAGTTAAAGGTTTTGTGGGTGGAAGGGAAGGCAGGAGGTGGGAGGAGGGACCCAGAATGTAGAGGGACTCAAGTGACCCTCAAGTGATGTGACCCATTGTGCTATAGTTGGCTTCTGCAGACACAGCAAAAAGATAGCTCAGCAAACCAATGCTAAGCAGGTGCACTGATGCAGAGACTGCCTGCCCAGAGGACTTTTGTTTGCAGATAATGAGGGCAGTAGCATTTAAGAAAGATGAAATATTTTGCATTCTGGATTGTTGGTTTGGTTTGTTGACTTTTTTCTGTTGCCTTAAGTCTTCCCATCCCCTCCTTTGTAGAATGCGGTCAGCCATGAGTGACTAAGTGGTCATTTTAGATACTTAGCAAAGGCCCTGACCAGTCATGCTAACCTGACAGGCGACCCTACTGAAGTAATGTGATGAAAGCTGGTACTTAGGTATACCTGAGCTTTGCAAGCCCATTAGATAGAAAGAGTCGTGCGATAGAGCTGTTGCTTGCAGATTGAAAAGGGTGGGTTGGTAGGCCTTGGTGGATTGGGTATAGAGGAGCAGTATGGGCGGGGGCCGAAAAAGGGAGAGAGTTAACTGGGCTCTGTCATCTCTTCACTCTGAAGATGGATGGGGTTGGATAGAAAGTGTGAATGAAGTAAGAATCAATGACTGATGCTTCTCTCCTATTAAAACAATCTTTTTTTTTTTTGTCTGTTTTTTAAAAGGGGGCTGGCTTTGTTTCTCCTGCCATAATGATGCAGTGCCTCTTGTTTTCAGAGCTGACAAAGTTTGCATTCTGAGAACTTTTAGATGCCCAGGGTATTTCTTAAAGCTGTAGGACCCCTTGTATTGGTAGTCTCCTTACTACTGTGACTCGATTCATGCTAGAACAGCTTTTAACCCATAATGGATGGCCTGAGCTACCCCTGAATCCTTGTGGATGGGTGGTGTAATCTGTCATCTGATGACAATTCTGGAAAGCCCTGTTAAGCAGAAAACAGAAAATTGTGTCTCTATAGACCCGCCAAAGTTTGAGGATTCAGGCCGCGTCCCAGAAACGTGTGTCAACTTAATATTTAGGAGTTGAGGTGGGGGTTCTCTTACACATAAAGGCTTTCCCAGCATGGTCCCAAATGCAGCTGAGTATCTCTTTCCACACTTAACACCTTCCACCTGTGGATTCAGCCACTTAACCGAGATGTTCAGGTTTTAACCCCTTGGCTGATGTAAACCTGAAAGATTGGGATTTTGCTTTATGGTTTTGTGGAGTGGTATCTGCTTGACTTTCCCAGCACTGTTTCTTCTCAGAGACTTCTGAGCCAATTGGCGTTTCTTGGAAAGCAGAAATTGAATTTCATTGGAAAAACACATCCAAGGAAAAATTTTTCCCTTCTCACTCTTCATGGAAAGGAAGTGTGGTCATTCTCTCGAGTTTGTGGTTTTGGTCCCTATGGAAAGCAACACAGAAAATGTTAACTAAGGGAGTAAGTTAGAAAACACAGCCAAAATAAGGTGGATCTGAGCTGGGGATGAATGCTCAAGTACTTGTGAGCTCTCAGTGAGCACTGTTGCTTATGCTTAAGTTCCTATTTTCTGTTACAGTTTTGTTCTGAGGGTTCCGATTACGAAGTTTTAGTAGTAGAAACCAAAACTCCAAAATTTCACTGAGTCATGAAAGAATATGCCTCTTGCTATTCAATCTATCACTTAATTTCTATTCATGTCTGTCTCTATTAAAGCAGCTTACATTTTTCTTAGATCATTTGAAAAACTTGCCTAGCTCATTATTAGCAGGCCTCAGGTAGGTTGAATCAGTGTGACAAAAATTATCTTTCCACATCCCGTGCTGAAAATATTTATCTCTTTGCAGTTCATCTTAGTCATTCTCATAACTTAAAGTGACCATCATTTTTAAAGTGAGCAGCTAATGAACTATAAGAGATGTGCCGATTATAATAGAAAGTCTGGAAGTGTGGTTTCAAAGGAGATAGCTTGACCTCAAATGAGACATGACTAGGTGTCCTTGAGTATGTGTCCTTTTGCCTGTACTCTTTGCAATCCTAAAATAGAGTTATGGAATTTGGGGGCTGGGTGCTAATCTTAAAAATCATGTAATATAACCTTTGGCTTGATACTTGGAATCCCTGTACAGCACCCTAGACTGTGCTTGAATATTCTCCTTGAAGAGAACTTGCTTCCCCAAAGCAGCAGGGTCCACCTCAAGACAATCTGATTATAAGAAACGTATTTCTTAAAAAAAAAAAAAAAAAAAAGAAACGTATTTCTTAAGTTGGCTAAAATATGTCTCACTTAACTTTGACCCTTTCACTCTTTGTATTTTTATTAATGCACTCCAATTTGGGGGACAGGCTTTCTATCCTGATTTATTGAGCTTCCATCTGCTAGTAGTTGAATCTTTTTCACGTGTAGCATTGTTACTCATTCCATATCTAGTCTTTATGTGGTTGATTTTATACAGCACAATTGAAGACTTTACTCTCTTTGGTCTGCGTTTTCCTTTTTGACATTCTATTAACAAACCAGATTTTAATCATTCTTATTTATTTAGCCTGTCTAAACCTTTTAAGGTCCTGACTCAGTTATCCACCTTACTACCTGATTTAACCATTATGCCCTTTATAAGTCAAAGATAACAGTATTAATCAGGAATGGCCGAAGTTAAAGGAAGAAGTTAAAGTTAAGGCAAGTTATAGGATACATACACGCACCCATGCAAAAAGGGGATTTGTCCCCGGTGCAGTGCAGCAAGGATATTCTTTTACTGTCATTGAGTGTATTTTCTTCATTGGTTTATGAATATATTCATTCTGATCATGCTTTCATGTTCTTTTGCTTTACAGTGTTTCAGGCTCTATCAATTGAATGATAATTTTTAAAATATTCAAAACATGGAATATTTGATGAACTCATCTCTGTATAGACTATAATAGCAGAGTGTCATTTAAAAGCCATAGAATTTTATTAGGAAGCAAATTAGATGTGGATAGCAAAACTATTCATCCTTTCTGAGCCGTCCTGTCTATTCTAATTTTTCTACTTCTTAAGGAAAAAAGTGAAATGACATTTTGAATACACAGCTTTCATGATATTTTACACTTTTATAGCACGTCAAAGTTAAAGTATATTTACCTACATAGCTCATTTGTCAGGTTTCTGGGTTTAGAAAACCAGCTGTTAATGTGAATTAGTGCAAATCAAAATCTTCTTCTTTGCCACTTTACAATTTCTATATTCCCAAGCTCATAAAAGTACGATTGCAGTACAACTTCACATTCATGTATCAAATCTATGTGCATATTTCTATGAAAATCCAAATTTGGGTTAATGCTAAATCTTGAGAAGGACAACTTAAAGGCTCATTTATTAACTATCTTGAAGTAGCATTTATATTCCAAGTACTGATAATTGCTGGCCCTTAATGGTTCATAATTGAGAATAACAACACAAGGCCAATAGTAGATCCTCAGTAGTTATTTGATTCTTAAGCAGTACTATGGTTTGTATTTTCTTCTGTTGTTAAACATTAAGTAAATTATGCTGATGAACACCGGAATTTGAACTTCAGATGATTTTCATTTCAGTTTATCAAACTCTGAGTGCCTACTGTGAACAAAGCACAACTTAGGTGTTGTGGGAATACACAAATGAATATAATACAGTCTCTGCCCTCCAGTAACAAAGAGGTGAACAGCAAATACTTGATTCTAATATAAGGCACAGTATGATTAAGTATTTCATTGGAATGCTAAAACAACTGTGTATGTTTCAATTATTGCAGTAGCTTTTGCTGCATAACAAATCACCCAAAAACATTGGCTTAAAACAAGAACCATTTATTTAGCTCAAGTTTCTACAGATTGGCTAGGTTCAGCTGAGCTCACTCATACTTTGAGATCAGCTGCCGGTTGGGCTTTGGCTTGCCTGAGGTCGCGTGCCTTAGCTCAGTCGACTCTTCTTTGCTCCCTGTGATCTCGCACTAGCCAGCAGCCCAGTCCAGGCTTATTCACGTGGCCTCCTGGCAGGGTTCCAGGAGAGCAAGAGGAAGTGTGAAAACCTCTTGAGGCCCATGCTTGAAATATCACTTCTTCCACATTCTGTTGGCTAGAGCTAGTCACAAGGCCAGCCCAAATTCGAGGAATGGGAAAAGAGACTCCAACTTACACTCTAGTTGGAATATAGGACTTTTATATAATCATGTGACATAAACAATGCAAATCAGGAGCAAGATTGAATCTCTAAGTACAAAAAATGGCCATGAAGTACAGAGGTCTTTGTAGGCCTGAGTAGTTATAAAATATTTCATGGAAAATGTGGAGAGTTAAACTGAGAAGAAGTTAGGTGTTGATGAGGGGTAAAGGTATTTCAAACATGGAGAAGAGCTGGATTTAAGTTTTGTTTGTAAAAATGTGTGTGCGTGTTTGTATGCATGTGTCTGTGTGTGTCTGTGTGTGTGTGTGCATGTGTGTGTGTATTGATTTAACCAGGATCTAGACTGTTTTGCCACCTTTAAGTATTAAGCTAATCTCTTTAAATCCCCTTTTCTTAATTCCTCTTCTTTGTTCTTTGCTTTTACTTTCCAGCTTCTTCATGGACCTCTCTTTTATGTTCTGTATCTCCTCATCAAATGCTGCTTATTACAGGCTACCCTGAAACACTTCACATTTCTGTTTTTCCATTCATTGTGAGAGAATCTTAACTTCCCCAGATAATTATTACATTATTTATTAAATTTTAGCTGTTCACCTTCCATGTCTGACCAACAGGAAGAGGTTTGAATATGTTCTTTAGAAACGTTTCTGTTCCTTGGCACCAACAGTTTTTTACTTCCAATATACGTAAGTTTTTATAAAGCTGAATGAATTAGGTTGTGACGTTGCATCAGATCTCCTGAATGGAGCTTGTTGGCAACAACTCTTATACAGCAAAGCCATCCCAAGATATCTGTGGCTTTTTTTAGATTGAGTTGGTGACATTCCCTCTAGGCCACTTATTCCCCAATTTCTAAACCGTCAGTCTAAAGTAAATGCAGTGCATTTCCATTGCAGGCACTTAAACTGCCTTAAAAACAGCTATAGAACCTAAGAGAAATAATTGTATATTTCTTTGGAGACGTTGAACAGATTCTGATGTTATGCCTATTAGAGGTATAAAGGTAAAATCAGTACTTTCAGTTAGTCAGCATCAGGTAGGGAAACCTGAGGACCACTCAAGAATCTGACTGTGTAGACACCTCCCCTTTTATTTCCCCTCCTATCTTGATCCTATTCAATAAAATTTTGGTTTTTGAATAAAATTGCCTTCCCTTCTTTTCGCCTTACCTTCAAGTCTAATGAACAATATTCCCATTAAGAGGAACATGTCCCCTTTGCATGACTGCTGTTGGCGCTTATGGAAAAAATATTAACTGTGCTTATATTTTAGCCTCAGTAGAACATCCATTTATATCAAAAACTGATTTTGTCTGATATGGCACATATCAAAATGAGGCTCAATAGAATTTCTTTTATAATATTTCACCCTAACCAGGCGATTACATAGGAGGCTGGGGTGGGGGTAGGGCAGGCCCACATAAAAGGCCTCAGGGATCAGTCTTCATCACAACCCTTAAGCTATATTAAACTGGAAGAAAGCCATCCCCCACATGTACTTCTTAGTAGGGAAGGGTGGTGGCCTGTAGTTTTCCCAAGTATTTACTGAGCAGTTGTCAGTGAGTCATGGTAAAGAAGGGAGGTGTGGGTGTAGGTAGTAGAGGAAAGTTTTTATGAAAGGATATTCTTGGTGGAGGAAAATATAGTGGTATATGAACCCTCTAGTAGTGAAGTGTGTGGATCAGTAATGTTGTCAGTAGAAATACTCTCCAGGTGCTCAACTGAAATATTTTGTTGATCTTGAATAATGGCCTATAAAACTGGGAGTCATCTGCACCAGAGTTAGTAATCAAACAGTTTGATAACTCATGAAGTTAGAAGATGTCATTTCTATAACTGATGTTAATGGTGGGGTTAGAAGGAATGGTTTAAGCCATAAAGCACATTATCTTGGAAAAGATTATCTGCACAACTGATATGGTAGCATATATAGCATGTATATGTGGGTAGATGTCATTTCCGAAATGAAATCTGAGGTTATCATATCCCAAAGGCATTTGTTGATTAGAAGAGGATGTAGTAATATTAATATATTAGAACTCCTGCACAAATCTCTGCTGATACAGAGCCACTAAAAGTTCCTGCAGACTATAGGCCATGCCTTGACATAGGCACAGCAAGCGCTTAAATGTAGATATAGACCTCCTTAATCAGGAAGTATTCATTCATTCAACACTATGCCTAGCACTGTTGTAGTGGGTACAGTGGCATAGAGGGTATCGTGTAGTGAATAAAATATGGTCCCTGCCCTTGTGGAGCTTACATTCTGGTGTAGTTTGCCCATGCTTGTAACATAGGCCTTTTTAACATTCTGCCCTTCCCAAAATCTCTCTTCAGGAGGCCCTGGTGCTTTGAGGAAATGCTACTTTGTCTAGATTTTTATTTTTTGTATTGATGCTCTATTAGTCAGTTTTAGGGACAGCTGCAGAATTTTCTGGAAAGATCCCCAGGACAAGGCCAAATGTGCTGTATACTGATAAGCAGGCTTTCAGAAAAAACGTTTAGCTATGTTTGGCAGCCTGGCATAAATAAGATGGTCAGCTTGAAATACTTCCTTTCCAAAGGTAGTCCTTTGGTTTTTGAAAGCAGGTTTTTCTGGCTGTATTAACAAAATTGTTTTGCCCATGTTGTTTTGACAGACACTTATAACCTTCACAGTGATACCTCTAACCTTAAAGGAAGTTCTGACAGCAAATAATTCCTATTGCCAAGTAGAAAAGAGCTAACACCTTTGGGTCCGGTTTTGTAGAATAAGAAGAAGAAGAGGAAAATTGGGAACATTTCTGAGAATAGATTCCACTGAGCTAGACCTTTGACCTCATATAAGCCAACACTAGATCAGCATACACAAGGATAGGGCACAGGTGAATAAGGTCTTCAGCTATGGGATGTGGCTGCAGCTTCTGCAAATCAGATAGATCCCCTTACTTTGCTTGGGACATTATTAACTGGAGCCACCATAGAAAATTTATAGAAGGAATTGCCAGTAATACGTAACACATTCTGGGATTTACTGAGTGTTTTTGGTTGATTGGAGGAGAATTTATTCTAGAACTGCTGAGACTTTGTCTCACCTATACCAGCCTCTTAACTGGGGAGGAGGTGTGTCTGGAAATGCTGAATCATTAATGACAGGGTCTTTAAACTAAATTAATGGCAGATATGTGGAAATAAGCAATGGGTGAAGAACCTTCAGTTAGAGGGGTTGTGGACAATCTTTTGGGTAGCAGGAGACAAAACACCAGACTTTTGATGTATTTTCCCATGAATAATGCATTGGATTTGGCCTTTGACTTATGGGCCTCCCAGGCTAAGATTATCCATTGTTACTGGCAACCCATATTGGTACAGTCCTGGGTTAGATGGCTAACCTAATCTAAAGCTTGGTCAACAGAGTTGTCCACCACTTCCGACTTTAAACTGGAGGCAGAGAGATCTGCCACCTAGAGATTTCACCAGAGTATAGAACAGCCTTTCCAGCAGTGGCTAGAAGGACCTTTTCCAGAAGTGTGAGTCTAGTCTGTGACAACCCTGCTACCCCTTTGGTCCAGTAAAACAGCTGTAACTTTTAATGTGGGCATGGTGCCAGCATCACTCCAGATAGCCTCATAGTAAAGTCTCTCAGTTCAGAGGCTAGAGTTGCATTCCATTTCAACTCTTGTGTGAAGAGCTAATAAGCGTA
This sequence comes from Tursiops truncatus, assembly GCF_011762595.2. Taxonomy (NCBI): domain Eukaryota; kingdom Metazoa; phylum Chordata; class Mammalia; order Artiodactyla; family Delphinidae; genus Tursiops; species Tursiops truncatus. Next base: position 28,033,636 of record NC_047047.1, read on the forward strand.
GCATAGTAAGCCACCTGGTTATTTCTACCTTAGCTCATAGACAGCATTTGTGATCCTCGTGCTAAACAATAAAAGACCTAGGTAGTCTGTGAGGCCAGCTGCTAGGCTAGCCTGAGCCACTGCACTGCTCTCTGCTTTCCCAAGAAGCCAAGCCTCAGAAACTCAGGAGGTCTCTTTCTTACTTCCAACACAGCATGGATATGCATACCCATAAACCTGGAATTTGTGAATTTCTCAGATAATCACATCTTCAAGAGAAAGGACAGGAAAGTCATCACCAATGAATTTCCCTGGGAGTAGCAGTGGAATCAGAGGCTGTTGTGGTAGTGCTGGCTGAGTTAAAGCCTATTGGGTTCTGAACACAAATCTCATCTGCATTAACTACACTGTCTAGTGTCCTATTAGAGGACGCTCATAGGCCACAGAAAGGACAGTAGAGCCAGGCCTTGGAACTAATTTCTGACAAGTGTATCCTACTGATAGCCGCTGGAGGGCAGCAGAGAGTGACAACAAAGGGCTAGATGTAGGGAATTGGGGCATATTTCAGTTTGCCAAGAAAGAAGCCCCCCATAGCTGTAAGAGAATTAGCTATCTGGGAGCCACCATTACAAGCATAGGCGCCTGGGGAACAAGGAACAAAAAGAGTGTCCAGAACCCTGATCTGAGGGTTAAAACCCTCCTACTAGGCAAGTTCAGAAACCAGTAAAGAAATGACGTAGAACAAACTATGAAAGGGGAACCAGACAGCATCAGTAAAGACAGGGAACCAAAAGGACTGAAGTGTCAAGTCCCAAGGGGGCAAGCAAAGATGGAACAGGAACCAAGTGAAAGAAAGAACTACAGTGGGAAGCAAGCCAGAGTGAGTGAGTTGAAGAGGCAAAGGGACAATCCAGAAAGACTGATTCTGAGGCAGCCATACCCAGGAAGGAGTCTTTCTGTAGGACACCTATCAGCAAGCAGAGAGCTGCAAAGGAACAAGTTTCCTACACAATCACACAGCTATATCAATGGGACGCTTGTCTCTTAAAATAGTCCCTCCTTGATTAGCCAGGATTATTTCCTTCTTGGTCTTTCTTCATTTCAGGAGCAAAATAACTCTTTGCAAATATGGAGAGAGAGAGAGAGATGATACGGCATTTTAAGATGTGACTAAGGGATTCTTACACATGAAATGAAATTAAACTTGGGCTTGAAGCCCTTCTGGATAGCATTGGTGTCAAAGGACAGCTCACTTTCTTAGAATAGCTTATGATACTGCCTTTTGATATTTTACACTGTAACATTTGCTAAGAATATCCAGTGGAAAAGAAAAACTGGCTCTGGTGACTAGTTATCTAGGCAAGATCCCAATCGATCCAAGGATTTAGGATCTGTTCCCAGTAGGTTAGCAGAGAGCTGTTTGGAGTCTCTTCTAACTGCTATGTAAGCAGTTTTCCAAACCCCTTAAGGATGGAGAAAGAAAACTCTTTTTTGGCCTATTAAACTTCTAGTGTCTCCCTTCTTTGTCTCAACTCCTTAAACATCAGGAAAATGGGACTCCTGTAGCTGCAAATTCCAGTAAATATTTAATGCTTACTCCAGGATTATAAGTCTTATAAGCTATAAAACCTTTATTTTTATAGCCTAAGAAATGTTTCCAGTAGGTTAGTTCATAAATATAACAGGTAAATGACTAAATAAATTATGCTATACCCATATAAAGAAATATCGCTCGTCAATAGAAAGAATAAACTATTGATACATCCAGCTCTCAAATTTATGTAAAATTCCAGAAAGGGAATTTCATACAGCATAATGTTTTAAGATTCATCCATGGACAGATTCAATGCAATCCCTATCAAATTACCAATGGCATTTTTTACAGAACTAGAACAAAAAAATCTTAAAATTTGTATGGAGACACAAAAGACCCCGAATAGCCAAAGCAGTCTTGAGGGAAAAAAACGGAGCTGGAGGAATCAGACTCCCTGACTTCAGACTATACTACAAAGCTATAGTAATCAAGACAATATAGTACTGGCACAAAAACAGAAAAATAGATCAATGGAACAGGATAGAAAGCCCAGAGATAAACCCACACACCTATGGTCAACTAATCTATGAAAAAGGAGACAAAGATATACAATGGAGAAAAGACAGTCTCTTCAATAAGTGGTGCTGGGAAAACTGGACAGCTTTCATGTAAAAGAATGAAATTAGAACACTCCCTAACACCATACACAAAAATAAACTCAAAATGGATTAGACACCTAAATGTAAGACCAGACACTATAAAACTCCTAGAGGAAGACAGAGGAAGAACACTCTTTGACATAAATCACAGCAAGATCTTTTTTGATCCACCTCCTAGAGTAATGGTAATAAAAACAAAAATAAACAAATGGGACCTAATGAAACTTAAAAGCTTTTCCACAGCAAAAGCTATATCAGCCTCTTAACTGGGGAGGAGTTAACAAGACGAAAAGACAGCCCTCAGAATGGGAGAAAATATTTGCAAATGAATCAACAGACAAAGGATTAATCTCCAAAATATATAAACAGTTCATGCAGCTCAATGTTAAAAAAACAAACAACCCAATCAAGAAATGGGCAGAAGACCTAAATAGACATTTCTCCAAAGAAGACATACAGATGGCCAAGAGGCACATGAAAAGCTGCTCAACATCACTAATTATTAGAGAAATGCAAATCAAAACTACAATGATGTATCACCTCACACCAGTTAGAATGGGCATCATCAGAAAATCTACAGACAACAAATGCTGGAGAGGGTGTGGAGAAAAGGGAACCCCTCTTGCACTGTTGGTGGGAATATAAATTAATACAGCCACCATGGAGAACAGCATGTAGGTTCCTTAAAAAACTAAAAATAGAATTACCATATAAGCCAGCAATCCCACTACTGGGCATACACCCTAAGAAAACCATAGTTCAAAAAGACACATGCACCCCAGTGCTCATTGCAGCAGTATTTACAATAGCCAGGTCATGGAAGCAACCTAAATGCCCATTGACAGATGAATGGATAAAGATGATGTGGTACACATATACAATGGAATATCACTCAGCCATAAAAAGGAACAAAATTAGGTCATTTGTAGAGACATGGATGCATCTAGAGACTGTCATACAGAGTGAAGTAAGTCAGAAAGAGAAAAACATATATCGTATATTAATGCATATATGTGGAACCTAGAAAATGGTACAGATGAACCGGTTTGCAGAGCAGAAATTGAGACCTAGAAGTAGAGAAAAAACACGGACACCAAGGGGAGAAAGCGGCAAGGGGTGGGGGTGTGTGTGTGATGAACTGGGAGTTTGGGATTGACATGTATACACTGATGTGTATAAAATGGATGACTAATAAGAAAATAAATAAATAAACATACACAGGTTAAAAAAAAAGATCATCCATGGTATTGGATGTATCAATAGTTCATTCCTTTTTATTGATGAGTGATATTCTTTATATGGATATGTCATACTTTATTTGGTCATTCATCTGCTAAATTTGTGAACATTTTGTTGTGTCCAATTTCACACTGTTACGAATAAGGCTAATGAACATTCATGTACAAGTGCTTGTGTAGATATATTGATATGTTTTTATTTCTCTTGAGTAATACTAGGAGTGGAATTGTTGAAGTATACATTTAACTTTTTTTTTAAATGTCAAACTATTTTCCAAAGTGGTTGTACCATTTTCCATACCTGTCAGCAGTGAATGAGAGTTCCAGTTGTTCCACATTCTCTTCAACACTTGGTGTGACAGTCTTTTATTTGTTTGTTGGTTTGTTGAGTCATAATTAACATATAGTACAATTCATCCTTCTTAGACATACAGCTCTGTAAATTTTTGCAAACTTGTGCAGTTGTGTAACTACCACCCAAATCAATATGCAGAATGTTTCCATTACTCAGAAAATTCCTTTATGCCTCTTTGCAATGAGTCTCCTCTTTCTACTCCCAGCTCCTGGCAATGACTGTTCTGATCTCTGATGCTACAGTTTTGTCATTTAAATGGAATAATGCATATAAATGGAACCATACTCTTCATTTTGGCCTCTTTCACTTAGCATGATGCTTTTGAGGTTCATTCATATTGTTGCATATGTTAGTAGAGATTCATTCATATTGTTGCATATATTAGTAGTTTCTTCATTTTTATTGCAGAATAATATTCCATTATGGGGATAATTTGTTGACTCATTTACCAGTCAATGAATATTTGGATTGTTCCCAGTTTGGGGATATCATGAAAAAAAGCCACAATAAAGATTTGTGTAAAGGTTTTTATGTGGACATATGTTTTCATTTCTCTAGAGTACTTAGGAGTGGGATTACTGAGTCATATGGTAAGTATATTTTTAACTTTATAAGAAACTATCAAACTGTTTTCAAAGTGGCTTTACCACTTTACATTTTCACCAGCGATATATGAGAGTTGCAGTTGCTCTGCACCCTTGCTAATATTTGGTGTTGTCAATTTTCTTTTCATTTTTACCATTTTAGTAGGTATGTTGTAGTATCTTGTGGTGGTTTTAATTTGCATTCATGTAATGACTGTTGATGCTGAACATTATTTTTTGTGCTTATTTGACATCTGTATCTCTTCTTTTGTGAGGTGTTTGTTCAAATCTTTCATCCAGTTTTAAAAATAATTATTATTGAGTTGTAAAAGATTTTTATATATCGTGATTAACAGTTCACTATTAGATATGTGTTTGACAACATTTTCCCCCTAGTCTGTAGCTTTTAATTTTCTTAATAGTATTTCTCTAAAAGTTTGAGTGTTTTATCTTAATAAAATACAGTTCTCAGTGACATCATTTTTTTCTTTCATGGCTCCTGCTCCATGTGTCCTATGTTAAGAAATTTTTGCCTAACCCAAAGTCACAAAGATTATCTCCTATTTTTCTTCTAGGACTGTTATATATAGTGTTAGGTTTTTTTACATTTCATCTCTGTTGACACATTCTGAGTTAATTTTTCAATATAATGTACAATATGGTCAAGATTCATATTTTTATATAGAATGTATAGTTGTTCCAGCACCATTTGTTAAAAAGAGTATGTATTTTTATTGATTTGCTTTGACACCTTTATCAAAAGTCAACTGACTATATATGTATTGTTCTATTTCTGGACTCTATACTTTGTTCCGTTGATCTGTGTGTCTATCCTTTTGCTATGTCTTGATCTTACTTTTATCTTAAATCTTGAAATCAGGTACTATGGTATGAGTCCTCTAACTGTTTTTTCTTTTTCAAAATTGTTTATTTACTCTAGGTCCTTTACATATATATTTTAGAATCAGCTTGTCAATTCCTACAAAAAAACCTTGATGGAATTTTGACTAGGATTTTATCAAATTCATAGATCACTTTGGAGAGAATTGACATTCTGACAATATTGAGTCTTCTAATCCATGTACATAGTCTATCTCTCCATTTATTTATGTCTTTGATTTCTTTTATCAGTGCTTTGTAGTTTTTCAGCAAATCTTGCAAATATTTTGTTAGAATTAATCAGAGTATTTCATGTACATTTTAAATGCTATTGTTTTATGTCAGTTTTTAATTGTTCATTGCTAGTATATAGAAACACAATTGGTTTTTGTATGTTGATCTTGAATCTCAAACTTTCTGAACTCATTTATTAGATCTAGTAGTATTTTATACATTCTTTGGGATTTTCTAGGTAGACAGTTATGACATCTGTGAATAAAGACAGTTTTACTTCTGCCTTTCCAACGTAGATGCCTTCTGTTTCTTGCCTTGTTGCACCAGGACCTCCAGTACAATGTTAAATAGAAGTGCTGAGAGCAGATATCCTTGCTTATTCCTGATCTTAATGGGAAAGTATTCAGTCTTACACCATTAAATATAATAATAGGTGTAAGTTTTTTATGCTCTTCATCAGTTGAGGAAGTTTCTCTTAATTCTTAATTTGCTTAGAGTTTTTATTATGAATGGTACATCAGTTTTATATCCCATCATTTAATTAGCCACTATTATTTTTGAACTTACAAGTTATTTCTAATGTTTTCTTTTTCTTTTTTCTTTATGTAAGAGTTATAAAAACATTTTTATGGCTTTTAAATGTATTGTTGGTTCCTATAACAAAGGGTTATTATACCAATTAAAGTACACCTAGCAGTGTATTCGTGCACTAGTTTTACAGCAGCCTGACCAACACTGAGTCTATAAATTATAAATTTTAAGTGTTTGGTTAATACGATAGGTATGAGGGTACCTTTATTTTTTTATTCCATGTCTGTTTTTTGCTACACATTAAAAAAAATTGAGTAGCCCATGAACATCAGTAAGGGCATGAATTTATCAATGTCTGGTTTTCAATTCTTATTGCCCTGTCCTGTGGTAGGTTTTTTGCAATCTGATTTGATGCACCTCTAATTTAACGTTAGCTTATTACAATCTAGTAAGAAATACAAGACTGATATTTATAAAAGTTAACTACTAGTAAAATGTATATGTTTAAGTAACAAATTAAGTATTGTGCAAGCATTGCATGAGTTTGAAAGAGGGAGACATTGCTGAGCCATTAGAAGTGATGATTCTTGCCTTTCTGGTTAATGGGTCAGTAGGAGCTGATTTTGTTTCTTTTGTTTATTTAGTTTTATAAAAGCATTCTGTGACCAAAACATTTGAGATTCACTCTTCATGATGTCTCTAAAATTGTGTGTGAAATTTAATTCCCTGCTAATAATAAAAAATGTTCAAACCATTGTTTGTCTCCAGTGTTACTATAGAAAGAGCAAATTAGCCGGCTATTGGCTAGAAGAGCTAAGGTGTGAGGTCTCTATTTTCCAGAGTATGCTAAAAAAATATGCTCTAGAGACTTAATCTGAAGATTGAGGTGTGGGTGTTCACCTAAGCTAAACATCAACCAGAAAGAGGCCTCCCAGATTCTTCCCAGAGTTCTGATGCTTTGGGCCTGATGAAGACAAGTAGCAGGTTCTCTACAGCAATGTTCTGGCTGCCTTAAAAGCTACTGCTAGTATAGTCTGTAGTATTCTGTGACTTAGCACCGCAAGAGACTTGGAGAGACAGTGGGGAGAAAGTGGTTCTCAGAAGCTACTGGTACACACCAAGGCTATATTAAAAAGGACTATCTCAGGCAGTAGTAAATTAACAACATCACTGAAAGTGAATGTGTGTTATGAGGCAAGGGGAGACGTATCGTTCCTTTTAGAGTGTATACTGCTAATCATCTGTCAATATAGCATTTGTAGTGTGTGTGCTTCCCTGTTCTAAATCCAAGTGTGATTAGAGTTCCATATGATGCTCTTAATTTTTCCTTCCCTTAAAGCCTCTGATTGAAATCATTAAAAGAGAGAAGGTGGTTTTACATGTGTTTTCTCTGGAATGCTGCCTTCCTACATCTATCTATCTGTGTGAACCTCTTTTCTTTCCCTGTCTGCTTGATGAAATGATAGTGAAAGAAGACAGTTAATTTCATTGGAGGAGGTAATGATAGGCTTGGGGAATGGGGAAGGCGAATGGAAGTGGATAGTGGGTATGTTCATGGTTCTTTCTATTAAGTATGAAACTATTTTATTCTTACTTCTTCTCTTGATCTGTCTTATGCTACTACCATTGAGCATCTTTTATTTCTTTTCTTTCATTCTGCTACCTACTGATTTTTAAAAACACAATTATGATTACGTCATTTACTTGCTTAAAAAGCCTGAGAGCTCTCTGTTGCCCAGTGAACAAAGGACAAACTCCTAGCAAAGCAAGTCTGGTCCCAGCTTGTCTCTCTCATCTCCTTTTCCTGTCATTTTTCCCCCTGTAATCTCTACCAGGACCACTCTTTACACCTCCCTGATCCAAAAACTGGACAAGCTTTAGGCCCCCTCTACCTGTCACAGAGTGCTCTCCCTTAATAAAGTGACAAACTCCTTCCCTTCCTAAACTGCTTGGCTCAAATGTCATCTCCTTTATAAATTCTTCCCAACCTCCTCAGACAGATTTAATTGTTCCCCCTTTGGATCCCTGACATTTTATATGTCCCTTCATTACTAATTCCTTTGTAATTACTTGTTTAATCATCTGCCTTCCCCATTAGATTCTGAGTTCACCAAGGGCAGGATCCCTGTTTCATTTATCCTCAAATTCCCCCTCCTCCAGTGGGTAACATAGTTCCTATTAGGTATTATGCTTTCATAACTGCTTTCTGAATGCATTGACTTAATATTGTTTTGTGTCATTTCAGAAGTAAATGGAATTAGATTGAATTTCTGAATAATATTTGTACTCAAACTCCCTTAAATAAATAGTGTTCATTATTTTCCTCCCACACCATGCTCTTCATTTTCACTTTAATCTTGTTAAATGAAGTGCAGAGGTCACAACCCTGAGGAAAGGAAGGAGCAAATATGGGGAAAGGGAACTTAGCTGGTAGTCCCTGTACCCTAGCATAGGGAGGACGTTCTATAGTGAGAGTCAAGAGGGAAGCCTACCTAGGAACAGCACCATGCAGCTAGAAGGTTCATGCTGAAAAGGAAAATAGCTCCTCACCTGGTAAATTATTCTCACTGCTTCAACAGGAGATAACTTCTCAGATGAAACACTTGGTCATATTCTTCCAACCCTGGTGAGCACCTGGGTTCAAGTATCAGGTGTTCCCTTTCTATGTCTGTGCCCAGATGGGGGCCATTTTTCTTAATGCATGTGCACCCTTAGAGTTCATCCAGCATTTCATCCTTGTTGTATCTGTCTGAGATGCATGTATCCCACCTAACTGAGCTCCAAAATTAGGCCAGAATGTCAGTCCAAACTCTGAAACCAATTCAAGATGTTGAAATCTTTTTTAGAATGACTTCTTGTTTACAAATAATTCCTGCTGAGGCAGTTAGGAATTTTGAATGAAAGTGATTAATGCGTTGAAAATGTAACATGGCCTTATTCTCCATGCCAGAAATATACTTATCTTCATCCTGTATAAATAATAAAAAAAACTTAATGTGTTATATCCTATTATAATTTAAAATGTTCTAAAACTAAGTTCCTGCCTGTTCCTTCTGCAGTCTTCTTCACCTCAATTAATGGCAATTCTGGTCTTTCTTCTAGGAATAGAAATCTTGAAGTCATCCTTGACTCCTTTCTTTCTCTCACATCCCACATCCAGTCTATCAGCAAGCCGTGTTTTCCCTCCCTTCAAAATATATCCAGAAACCAGCCATTTATAACTATCATTTCTTTTCTCATGATTCAAGTAATAATTATTTCTCATTGTATTCTTGCAGTGGTTTCTTAACTAGTCTCCATGGTTGTGACTTTGCCCTTCTATAGACTGATCTCAATATGGCAACCAGCATGAAACAGTTAAAACAGAAGTCAGATCACATCAGTCCTCTGTCCACAACCTCACAATGACTTCCCATTTCACTCTAAGTAAAAGCCTAAGTCCTTTTAATGACCTACAAGATACTATAGAATTTTCAGGCACACACACATACTACCTCTTAACTGTCTGACCTCATCTCCTACTTCTTTTCTCCTCACTCTGCTCTGGCTCTGATAGCCTCCTTATTGTTTTTCAAATATGTCAGGTACAGGCCCATCTCAAGGCCTTTGCACTTGATATCGACTCTTCCTAGAAGGCCCTTTTCCAGATACCTGTAGTTCTTGCTCCTTTATCTTCCTCAGGTCTTTATTCAAGTCATTTAAAGTTCACCTTTTCATAGAGGCCTTTCCTATTTAAGGTTGTAATTTCACTCTCCCACTACCCCTGCCACCCCACCACCAAACCAAAACCAAAGCAAAACTCTATCCTTTTCCCTGCTTCATTTTTCTCTGAACGATTTATTATCTTCTAGTATATTATATATCTTACAGATCTTATTTAATTCGTTTTCCCTCCACTAGAAAATGATTTCATGGGGGTAGAGATTTTGCCCGTTTTGTGAACAACTTTATTCTTAGTGCCTAGAACAATTCCTAGCATATGGTAGGGCTTCAGGAAGTATTGTTGAAGGCAAAAAATGTAATCTCTACATGTTTGCCTTAGTTTTAAGTATTTACAGGTTAATAACCTTTAGACATGAATTGTTCTACAAAGCAACCTGATATACACCATTAAAAGTAGGGATTTCAGATTTTTTTTTTTTTTTTTTCCAGAAAGTTTTTAATCAGCAGTTTAAAAGTGCGTTGTACATGTTGGACTCTACCTTTCAATGAAGTAGAAAAAGGATATTTCCTAAAAGTGTTCTTGGTTATGGATTTCTTTGCTTCATAATATAGATTGATAGATACCTGCTGATAAGTGTCTCTCTCTAATCACATATTACCCAGATGTTGGTGATGATGATGATATTAAGTCTGGAGAGGTAAACTGTGAGCCGGGTGCCACAGTTTCTGATCACAAGTTGGCAGTGAGACTTGAGACAACCCAGCTTATCAAGAAATGCAGAAGTCACTTAAAAATGGTCAAAGTAAGTCAACAGAACATGTTGGGGAGCACTGTTTTGGTAAATGGAAAATTGACTCCTGATTGCAAAAGCGTGTTGTGACTTTTACAGAGGACTTTTAGTGTTATGAAGGGGCAGAGTAACCTCTTTTTCCAGCAGAGTACAGTAGAGTATGATGAGATATGGAGAGTTTGGGAAATCAAAGGATACCAGGTGAATGTGACACCCTGGATAATGAGTGTGAATGTACCAAGGAGAGAGAGGCACTGTGGTAGTCCAAATACAGTATTTTGTATAACAACAACAGCAAGAGATATTTTAACTGTGTAACCTACAATTAGAATCTATAAATTCAGTAGCTCATCCTGAGAAGTGGCAGAGAAATCTGAAATAAGATATTCAAGGCTATTTAGTCCCTTTGTGGCTTTCTTCATGTCCTTTTTCTTCATGTCCTTTCTCAATACAGTTGTTTGTGTCTGGAGGGCTTTAGGCCCACAAAAACCCAGAGAAAGGAGGGTGATCTGTGGAGGATCTAGCCTGCTGAGATCTCCCACTTCTTTTACAAAAGGCAACTGGCAACAGCTCACTATCCTTAAGTAGCAAGTTGCCTGGACAGGGATCATAGGATTTAATTGTTAAATCTGTGACTGGCTAATTGCATAGATGCTAGGGTTGGGTGGCCTAGATAGGCCAACTGACTCCTTAAAATGTGGTTTTTTTGTTTTTTTTAATTTCCCAGTCTGGAACAGAAGAAAATAGCTGTGGTTTTATGTTAGTTGTATCCTGTAGTGTGCTGGGGAGCGTAAGTTTCAGAGATTTCTTTATTGTGGCTCCCGCTTTTTATGAGGTAATAGAACCAAAAAAATCTTGGCACAGATCAGAAGTGGCAGAGGTGAAACCATTCACCTTTTTTCCTACTTCCTCTTTCCCACTTTCATTCCCCAGAATCTAGTGGTAATTTTACATTCATACACACCCCTCAAAATCTCTTATGCAGAGCTATTGAGTTTTGAGTTGTGTACTGTCTCCTGGTCTTCTAGGCATGCTAGCCCCTGGGAGCGACCTACAGTTCATTGGTTTTCCTAAGGCATCCCCTAATACATTTGAAAAGATGTTGTTTAGCCTCAGAGGTCATAGAACTGAGTTTCCAGTAGAGCGAGGCTAGAATTGCTCACAGTGTTAAAGCATTGTGAGTGGCAGTGCTTCACCCACATTTTTGTCATCCTCACTGAGGTCCCAGGATAAAGTGGCTGAGAAAAGAATCCATTTAGCAACTGATAGTAGAGCCACCCACTATGGACCATCCCAGGATGTAGAATATTGAAGGGGAAGTCAGGATATCTGTGATGTTGCCAGCAACCAGGTTATTTTGGGAAAGTCGCTTGCTTGTATTTTAATTTCCCCAAAGTAAAATGAAAAGATTAGGTTAATCTTCATGTTCTGTTTGATCTCTCGTGTCCTCTGATTTTGGTTCATCCTTACTAGCTTTAAACTTGTCCTCTTCAAGATGGTTTCTTCCTTAACTTCCCATATGTACTTGCTTAGAATTCCTATATGCCTATATTTCAATTTTAGAAGATAGCATGTATTTAATAGGAAGCTTTTTGGCTTTACTGTCACTGATTATCCTCAGCTTATAACACAGGATCCACTGAAATCTTTTAGTTAAATTAATACTTATCACTCCACAAGTCTGTATCTCATAGAACTTATTGACTCAGTTGGGGGGAAAAAGTATTGACACCAGGAGATTCCCTGCTTAGTTTCTCCTTTTGAAAACCTGAGGTCAGGATCTTACTTGCCAGCAGTGGAATCTGCCATCAAGGTATTGCAGCTTTCCACAGCTACCTTGCTTTAGGGAGTTCTAGCATGATCTATTATTCTATTGCCTGGAGCAAGATGTTCCTGGAAAAGAGGTCTCTGAATGTTCAGCCAATTTAGCAATTCATTGGCTCAGTGTTCTGAGATATTTCAGGATATTATGTGCAGAATTGAAATTTGTCTGGTCACTGCCCAAGAATCAGCACTATTACCGATGGCTGGATTAGGAGGTAAAAGACTGGGCAAAAGAGCTTTGAGAGAATTGTTTCCAAGTTTAAAGAGGAAATCAGTAAGTCAAGAGCAGGCAAAACTTCACACAAGAATCTTTAAGATACCTCTGGATCTACCTCTTCAATTGCTTCTTCTCAGGCTCTTTTTTGAGGGGCGGGAGTGGGTGGGTTTCTTTTCTTCTGCCTATCCCTTAATATTGTACTTCAAGGGCTCTACCAGTCTTCTGTTCTATCAGTTCTGTTAGTTCTCTGTTCTTCTTACTCTGTATATTTACCTAGCTGAGGAAAAAATATAAGGGGATGTGTGTGTGTGCGTGTACAGCAGAATAAATGCCCTGTTCCCCCAAAGATGTCCACGTATTAATCCCTGTGACCTGTCCATGCTACCTTTAGGACAAAAGAGATTTCACAGATGTTGTGATGTTAAGGACCTTGAGCAGATTATCCTGGAATTATCTGGGTGAGTCACATCTAATCCTGTGAGTCCTTAAAAGCAGAAGAGAGAGACAAGATGGAAGAAAAAAGAGAAATTCAAAGTGTGAGAGGGATTTGACCAACCTTGTTGGTTTAGAAGGTAGAAGAATGAGGCCATGAGCAAAAGAGTACAGGTGGCCTCCAGAGGCTAGGAATGACTAGGAATAGCTGACAGCCAGCAAGGAAATGGGGATCTCAGTCCTATAACCGCAAGAAACTGAATTCTGTCAACAACCTAAATGGGCAAGGAAACCAGTCCTCCCCTCAAGGCTCCAGAAAGGAATGCAGCCCTGCCAACACCTTGATTTTTGTTGGTGGAAACCCGTGTTGTATTTCTGACCTATAGAACTGTAAGATAATAAATTTGTGTTGCTTAGACCACTAAATTTGTGGCAGTCTATTATGGAGGCAATAGAAAACTAATACAACATGCATTTCCTCTTTTGTTGCCAAAATCAAAAACTTTATACTATGCTATTTAATAATGAAATGCAGTGCAGTAGAGAAAAAAGAGTAGGGTCTGTACAATTAGACAAAGCTGGGTTTGAATCTTGCCTCTATCAATATCCTACTGAATGACTTTGAGAAAATTCCCCTTTTGAACTTTTTTTTTTTCTCTAGAAAATGGCCCAATACCAACTAGGTCAGAGAGAGGGAGAATGAGAGTAAGAGCAAGAGGGGCGGGGGGGCGGGGAGAGAAGGAACTGAAAGAGCACATATAAAATGCCTGGCATATGGTAGTAAGTTGATAATTATAGTGATTAATATAATAAAAATTAAAGCCAACATTGACATATTTTAGCTATCAAAAGAAGCACCATAGTTAAATATGCTATCAAAGAAACAAGCAACAAAAGAAAAATAGATAAATTAGACTTCATCAGAATTAAAACTTTTTTGTTTCAAAAGGCACTATCAAGAAAGTAAAAGACAACCTATACAATGGAAGATAATATTTGCAAATCATATATCTGCTAAGGGACTAGTATCCAGAATATATCAAAGAATTTACAACCTAACTAAAAAAAACCCAATTTTAGAATGGGCAAAGGATTTAAATAGATATTTCTCTAGAGAAGGTATGCAAATGACCAATAAGCACCTGAGAAGATGCTCAACATCATTAACCATTAGGGAAATGTAAATTTAAAACCACAGTGCAATGTTACTCTGTACCCACTGGATAACTTTAATCAATAAAATGGAAAATAACAAACGTTGGTGAGGATATAGCAAAATTAGAACCTTGTACATTGCTGGTGGGCATGTAAAATGGTGCTACCTCTGTGGAAAACAGTTTGGTGGGTCCTCAAAAAGTTAAAAAGAATTACCATATGACCCAGCAATTCTGTTCCTGAGTACATACCCAAAATAATTGAAAACAGGTGTTTAAACAAAAACGTGTACTGATTATGCATAGCAGCAATATCACCATAGCCAAAAGGGGAAACAACCCAAATGCCCATCAACTGATGAATGGATAAACAAAATGTATTATATATACAATGGAATATTATTCGGCTATGAAAAGGAATGAAGTACTGATACTGGTACAACATGGAGGGGCTTTGAAAACATTATGCTAAATGAAAGAAGTCAGATGCAATAGGTCCTAAAGTGTATGATTCCATTTATATGAAATATCCAAAGTAGCCAAATTCATAGAGACAGAAAGCAAAAGGAACTAGGCAGGAACCAAAAATGTAAGGATGCATGTTCAGACTAATTTTCAATAACTCCACATTTTAGTGAGGGGTATATAACGAGAGGTTCACTTGAAGGCAACGTTTCTGAAGAGATTAGAAGATTATCATCATGTTGGCACCAAATGGAGCCAAATGAATCCCCTATAGTAGCCAAATCATCTTCTCCTCCTTCCAACTTCTCTCTCCAATCTACCTGTTTTTTGTATGTCTTTTCTTCTATAAAAATCATTAGGTGGCCATTTAGGATCAATCACAGAAGTAGAGAAAAATGAAAGCAGGAAAACTTCAGGGCAGTTTTGTGTTGCTGTAGAAAGCAACATCACCTCTTGGTCAGAGGGAGTCTCGGTCTGTTAGGGCTGCCATAACAAAAATATCACAGACGGATCACTTAAACAACAATTTCTTTCTTTTTTTTTTTTTTTTAAATTGCAGCAGCTAATACTTATTGAGCACTTGCTTTGTGCCAAATACTCTTTTGAGTACTTTATATACATTGACTCTTCTACAGGCTGTTAGTATGTCTCAACTTATAGGAAACAGCATACAGAGATTAAGCAACTTGTCCAAAGTCAGTCAGTGCTCAAAACAGGCTAGTTGAGCGCTTTCAAATTTATCTCAGTTGTTTTCTTACCAGTACGTATCTTATAAGTACTTTCAATTGGTATTAAATTTCTTGAGTAAGAGGTATTTTCCTTAGGTTGATGCCAATTGCTTGTTCTCACTCAGGGCCCTCCTGGGTTGTAATATATTTGTACTAGTAAGAGCTTAATCAGTGCAATTCATCTAACTTCAAATTGAAATTATTTCAACCTGTTTTTAGTGACAACTTTAGTAGATTAGATTATTGTACAATAGGTTCTGCAGTCTTAAAACACAAATTACTTGTATTTTTAAAAAATGAACTTCAAGTGTTTTTTCCTTTGTTTATATCTAATTTATGACCAATTTTCTCTCTCCTTTTTTAAAAACATTTTATGTCACTTTCTTGATCAGAATCCTCCAGTGGTTTCCCATTGCACTTAAAATCAAGTTTCAGTTTCTTAACAAGGCTAACATAATGTCTTTTTTTATTATTAATTTTTATTGTAGTGTGGTTGCCTTACAGTGTTGTGTTAGCCTCCACTGCACAACAAAATGAATCAGCCATGCACATACAGATATCCCCTCCCTTTTGGACTTCCCTCCCATTTAGGTTACCACAGTGCCTTAGGCAGAGTTCCCAAACATTTATTTCTTACAGTTCTGAAGGCTGGGAAGTCCAGTATCAAGGCACTGGCAGATTTGGTGTCTGGTGAGAGCCTGCTTCCTAGTTCATAGATGGTCGTCTTCTTGGTGTGTCCTCACATGGCAGAAGGAATGAGGGAGCTGTCTGTAAGGGCACTAATTCCATTTAATGAGTCCTCCACCATTGTGACCTAATTATTTTCCAAAGGCCCCATTTCCCAGTACCATCACATCAGGGGTTAGGATGAATTGACAGGGAGATGCAAAACATTCAGTCTATAATGTAAGGTTATTCTTTGATTCCCCATGATTCTGCTTGAGGTGACTTATTTCCTAAGGTTTTTTTTATTACTTTTCTTTCTATCAGATTTGCCATCTTTTTATGTTAGTAGAAATTATTTTTTTCTAATGACAATAAAAGCAATTTGATTTACGTACTTCCCTTATACATTTAAAGTCATCATTTTCATTTAAATGACAGAAACCACCTTTCTTTTCCTACTAATAAAAAATAAAAGAAGTAGACAAAAAATTTTAACTAAAATAGTTTTAGATGTTATGAGGAACTTCCTGCCTATTAGGATGGGGAAAGTAATAATGTTGGGATATCAGGAACTTCCCTAGAAATGTACATATATAGAGGCTGTTGTCAGCCATGAATAAACTAGGAGGTCTCTTCTTGGCCCAGAATGCTGGCCCAGGTTTTTATTTACTTAACTTACTTTATAACTTCTAGCTGCCTAATGAGAAATAAAAAAATAACATGATAGTAGTGCCAGACACTAAGCATTTCATGTGTGTTAACTCATTTATTTTTTATAATACCTCTGTGAGGTGAATACTTCTGTTATTGTCACTGTACAGATGTGCTTTTGGTAGCAGAAGTTGATCAGTTAGAAACATTGTTTTACTTTAATGTGTTCCCTGCTACTTACCTGTTCCATAGCCATCCCATTACTTATTTATTCCATAGCTGTCCCTCTTTTACCTTTTTAGATCTCTTTGTTTAGGCTTTCAGTGTATCTACAATAAATGAGAGTTGATTTTGAAAGTTAATAATGCCATAAAACATTAGAATCCAAGGATGAGATGTTTAAAGAGATGATCCACTGTCGTGGAAAGGAGGTAGTGTTTGGGGTTGATAGT
This sequence comes from Tursiops truncatus, assembly GCF_011762595.2. NCBI lineage: Eukaryota > Metazoa > Chordata > Mammalia > Artiodactyla > Delphinidae > Tursiops > Tursiops truncatus. Next base: position 28,050,672 of record NC_047047.1, read on the forward strand.
TCTGGTTGGGCATATGCCAGTGGACACATGGGCATTTCCTGGAGACTTTAGGATTATTTGGACATAATAAAGCAAGTGGGAAAAGCAGAAAATATTTAGGTGTTGTGATCTTTGCTGGGTTTTTCTTCTTTGAAGTCTCTGCAGAGGAGATTTCTTCACTTCAAAGTATTTAAAGAACTTAACTTATTCAATTTTATAAGTCTTTCCAATGAGTCAACTACTTTAACTCAGCATTTCTGATGAATTTTCAACAAGGGACTCTAGAAGTCCGTATGGCTATGTTTTTGTGATGTGTGGTTGCCTCTTCTAATTATATTCTATTGTATAAACATATTTATAATGTTCTATGTTATAATATTAAGGAGTATTTGCCAGACACAGACTTTACTAAGTTTGCTCTTTGTATTACATGTTGATATAAATCCGTTGAACTCTTAATTGAGTGTAAGATGCTGTGCTAAACTTTGGGTGCAAGATACATAAGAACTCGTCCTTATCTTTGGTATATACACTGGTAGGGAGACAGTATATACAGTATCAAGTTCTCAAACTCCTGAGATAAAGAATGCCTGCTTACTGCTCACCTGAGAAAAGGGTCTTTGCTCTTATAGTTTTTTCTGCAGTTTACCAGAGGGATCAGACATTCAATAAGTAATTTTGAATAAGGTGAGCTGGATAGTGAGGGAGCTCTAAATTAGTGGTGGACTTCAGTGACATTTAAGAGTAGCTCCATAAAATTTAGCTGGGAGAGGGAGTGGCAGTCCCAAGGTGCATGCATTTGAAGACCCCAAAGTAGGAGAGAATGAGATATACATGGCCAGATGTTCCAGAACTGTATAGACCAAGTTAAGATTTTTGGACTGTATCATAAAAGTAACGGGATGGGAGACCATTAAAGATATTAAGAAAGGGATATAATGAGACTTGAGTTTTGTTTTGTTTTGTTTTAAACATCTTTATTGGAGTATAATTGCTTTACAATGCTGTGTTAGTTTCTGCTTTATAACAAAGTGAATCAGCTATACATATACATACATTCCCATATCTCCTCCCTCTTGCATCTCCCTCCTTCCCACCCTCCCTACCCCACCCCTCTAGGTGGTCACAAAGCACCAAGCTGATCTCCCTGTGCTATGCGGCTGCTTCCCACTAGCTATCTATTTTACATTTGGTAGTGTATACATGTCCATGCCACTCTCTCACTTCGTCCCAGCTTACCCTTCCCCCTCCCCGTATCCTCAAATCCATTCTCTAGTAGGTCTGTGAGACTTGAGTTTTTAAAAGGTCGTTCTGATTGCAACGTGGAGGAATTGAAGGAGGGCTTGACAGACTTGGGAAAACAAACTAGGAGGTTCCTTAGTTATTATGTGAGATAAATTTGATCCTAAAATGTGTGCTAAAGTGAGCACCTAAAAAAGCGACATGAGAGGAATCTCATTTATAAACATAGATGTAAATATCTTAAATAAAATCAAATTCAGTTTTAATGGCATTATCTAGAAATTCATAACTAGTAATTAGGAACCATTATCACATTTTCCCAGAATTATAGAGATTGAGAGCATATGGAAACTCACTACCAGCTACAAGAAAAGACTAGGATTTTTGGAGATGTAGGCTTAGACGTAATTGAGTAAATTGCCAGTCGTTTTGGAGAGGAATTTAGCAGTATACAATGAAGATCATAAAATGACCACTATTTTTGACCTAAAAATACTCTTTATTTTCATAAAATTACACACAGGGGGTAAAAGAGGAGTACTGTTATACGTTAAGATATTTGTAGCTGCACCATCAATATTTTTAATAAAGAAAAATGAGAAACAGTATAAATATCTAACAGTTGAGGAGTTAAACTGTTGTGTGTTAATCAAAATTGAATATTGTAACTAAAATCACAAAATTGTGGACTGTGTTAGTGCATGTGAGGGGAATAATACACGTAAAATGTACAACAAAGGAATTTTTTAAAAATCAGAAAATGGCACATCCATAATGATACAATTATATAAAAGGTATTTTTAGTAGTAAACATAGGAAACATTTATGTCATTTATGTTTCTTAGACTCAGTTCTGTTAACTGTGAAATGAGGATATTGGATTATAAAGGTATACATATTCTGATCTATGAATTATTTACCCCCTTTTTTGTAAATATATTTAAGTGGGCAATATATATGAATATATCTTGAGATATGTCTTAATATGAGTCAGCCTATTGGGAGTAGGAAAAGTTCTTCCTTTCCTTCAGCTGGGCCTGCTCTTCCCAAGAGGAAAAACATTCAGAATTTTTAGGTCTTTGGGACCCTGCTGCTTGCTCCACCTTTTGGAATAGAAGAACAAGACAGGAGGCCCAGTCATGTCTATATATAAAAATTAGAACAGATTTCTGAGCCCTAGAAATATAATCTTTTTATTTCACTGGCTTCTTGAGATAGTTTGAATCTAATCAGCTAGTGTTCAGAGTTTTAACAAACCTAAATTAATTTGAAGAATCAGTAGAAATTAGTTTCCTAAAAATTAGGAGCATAATAATATATTGAAACTTGCTATTTATTAGAGCAGACAAGTAATTTGGTGGAATACATTAGAGGGAAGCTTTGTGTAACTATATGCTGGAAGTATCTTCGTATAGATCCTTCATGTTGAACACAGAATCTGTCTATCTTAGCACTGTAATCTAGTTAACGCTGCAGTCTTAGGTGGATAATTTGACTATATAATTTTAGTATTCACATGAACACAGTTAACATTCCATGAAGACAAATCCCCTAACCTTTCTCCACAGGGTTCAAAGGGAACAACTGTATAAAGCATATAACCTGATCAAACATTGGAGAGGAACAAAAAAACGTCATACACATACCTACAAACACACACTCAGACACTCACTCTTACACCATATATTTTTTCAACTTAATTGTTTTAGGCATTCCCACGAAATCATTCCCCCACTAGCCTCAGAGCCAAAGCTAACCTGGCATTCACCTACATAAACTTAGCAATATAACTCTGAACAAGTTCATAACCTTTCTGTGCTTCGATTTCTTCACTTGTAAAGTATACATAATAACAGTAGCTACCTCACATGCTTGTTGTCATGATTAAATAAGCTAATCCATGCAGAGTGCTTAGCATACTACTTGTCATATGATAAACATTGAAAAAATGTTTGTAATTGTTCTGTTCAGAAACTCCTTCATCCTTTAGATATATGCACACATTGGGTTTATTGAAAGAAAAAAATGTATGATACATCTGCTCCCAGCCTCTCTACCAGGTGCCTCTGAACGCCTACTTTTCTTTCTTTTTTTTTTTTTTTTTGCGGTAAGCGGGCCTCTCACTGTTGTGGCCTCTCCCATTGCGGAGCACAGGCTCCGGACGCGCAGGCTCAGTGGCCATGGCTCACGGGCCTAGCCGCTCCGCGGCATGTGGGATCTTCCCGGACTGGGGCACGAACCTGTGTCCCCTGCATCGGCAGGCGAACTCTCAACCACTGTGCCACCAGGGAAGCCCCGCCTACTTTTCTTAAGAAACCTTGTTCTCAATCTCAGCTGCCTGATATTGACCCAAATAACCTAGCTTCAGTCTTACTGAATTTGTTCCTTGTTGTCTAGGAGCCCTTGCAACTTAAAAGCTGTCAGGTTCCAAAACAGTAGTTTCCCATTTTGGGTAAAGGAGGTTAATTATAATAGAACTGATGTGACCAAAAGTGAGCGTCCTGTTGAGTGCAGAGCTGACTAACCTTTTCATATCACAAAAAGGATTTTGTGTTAGAGGGTTCATCTTCAAGTTGACTTTCTGCTATGTAAAGTTCACTCCATCTACTCCATTCTATTTAGTTTAGCGTGACTTTTGAGAGCCCTACTTACTGACAGGCTAGAAAGAGATGGGTCGTAGGCAACAGACAGATCATCACATAACACTGAAAGGTATGTGTTTGTTTTAATTTTACCGCATTAGAAAAATGAGAAGTTACCTAATTTGTCCTAGTTTGGATCAGCTGGACTTAGGTCTTCTGCATCTCTCAGAAGCAGCAGTCTAGAACTCAAGGTGTGCTATGGCAAATTAGGGCATGAGATACACTCTTCGCCCACAGTGAAGTGAGGCATAACTGTTCTAGAGGTATGGTAGGTATTTTATTCTTTGTTTTGGTATTTTATTTTAATCTAGATATTTTTAATTTGGAGATAAAGGATCAATTTCTTGGTTACTGAACCTGATATTTCCACTACATATTTGATCATAAATATTTCCCCAAAATTATTGCTCAGAACTGCTTCCCACCCCCACCCTTGCCCAATACTCAGTTTTGGACCCGAATCACAAAGAAAACCTCCTGGGTGAGGAGGCAGTGACTAGGTCTTTGTTGTTCTCTCCTTAGTGGAAGGAAAGTACATGAATGACTAGCTTTTGTTATCTTGTTTTATATTAATATTTTTATATTTTCTTGCTATTTTGCTTGTTTCCGCTCTTTTTGCTCTTTGGCCTACTATGTTTTCATTGTTTTTTATTTTCTCTAGTAAACAGAAGATATGTGTTATACTTTTATTTCTACTAATTTTTAGTTTTACCATACTTAATTTTATTTTCTCATTCATGTATGAGACATTATCTATTTATTCATGCTCCTCTCCCATCTGAATAAATAAGCATGATTTTTCTTCTCCTAGTCGTTTCCCTCAACCTTGGTTTTGCTATTGATACTTGTATATATACTACAGTAGTATACATATAGTAGTATACCGATATATAAAATATATATATTGTCAGTAAGAAACCTGGAGAGAGGAGGGGTAGGTAAGTGACAGTTGCTTAGTGAGAGAACTAGAAAGTTTAAACGGGAGATGACAATACAGTATGACAAATGCTATAAAAGGAAATCAGGGCACACAGTACACACCTAACCTGAATTAGGGATGGGAGTCCTTTCAGGAAATAGTATTGGCATTCGTGTCCTGTTTTATAGTTATATTTATAACAATTTTTAGATTTAATATGTTTGACTGATTTCTGTGTTCATTATCAGAACACAGACCACATTGATAACATGATTTTTCCATTCATGAATTCTTGGTAGACTAGCGGGTGTCTTTGCGTAATATTTTCAGGAGTAGATTGAAGTAGATTTTGTACGTATTTATTTACTTGAAAATCTCTCTTTTTTAGTGTCACATGGAAATAACAACTTGAAGAGTATAAATTTCTTGGGTCATATCCTTTTTTCCTCTTGGACATTGCTTTGTGGCCAGCCTGATTTTTGTTACTTGGTAATTTACCTCTTTTGCTGCCCACGTATTTATAAGCTTATTTCCTTATCCTTGAAGTTTAACAGATTCCCCAGGATATATATCCAGGTATTGATCTCTTTTCATTAAGTTTGCTAGTTATATGGTGAATCTTTCTACTCTGTATGCTTAGGGCTTTGCACTGCTCAATTATTTTTTCTATTTTATTAATTTATTTTCCATGCTCTTGTCTTCTTCATAGATTTGAATAATCTATATGTCATCAAAACTTTATATTCACTATTATGTTCTTTCTGTCCTTTCCTCTGCTTTCAGAGGAAACATCTCCAACCAAATGGTTAAATCTATTGGGTTTTTCTATTTTCAATATTGATTCTACACTTCACTTTGTAGGGCAGATTGTAGTTTTACTTGCATTTTTATTTCTTTACCATCTCTTGTATCATCTACCTCATTTTAGAATTCCATGAAACTAATACTCTTTCTGTTGTGTTCTGTATTTTTATTTTTCAACTCTTCCCCACATAGAATCTATCATTCCTTGAAATCTATTGAAAACATTAAAATTTTCTTCTGTGCTAAAGTTTATTTCTATAGTTTACTTTCTTTTTATTATAAACTCCATGTATATTCTGTTAAGTTACCAAATTTTTCCATGTGTTCCATGTTTCTTTTCTTCCTTTTCCTTAAAACTGTATACCTAACTCTGAAAAGAAAGGTCTGTTTGGATCTATTATTTGCTTGTGAACAGGTTGTCACATAATTACCAAAGCATGGTCTGCACACTTCTCATCCAGGAATTGTTAGAAATGTAGAATCTCTTGCCCTACTCTGGACTTACTTAAACAAGATACTCAGGTGATTGATATATATATTAAAGTTTAAGAAGCACAAGTCTACATTAATGCTATTAGAATACATATAATCTCAAGTTTCCGGGATGATTGATAGAAGCATCACCTAGACCCATTTGATTAACTGCTTGATTATTTTTATATAGGGAAGCAATCTGTAGTTCTTTTGCTATAAAAATTGGGGGAGGAGCAGGAATCAATAACCTACAGAATACACTACTCTCATGGGTTTTCCAGGCTCATCTCCTTGTTGACAACTTTTCACTCAGAGGTAAAGCTGTACCCCTTTGCTCTTTCAGCCTCAAACTATGTTGTATTACTGGTGTAGAAGAGGAAATACTTTTATTTTATACCCTCAGGTTCTGTTTGGGGGCCTACAAATTAAACTGACAAAAGACAGACTAACAGGAGAAAAGGCATTCACTTTTAATATTTTTACATACGTGGAGGCTTCACAGAAAAGAATGGAAAACCGGAAGAAGCAGCTAGATTCAGTGTCTTATATACCATTTTAACAAAGGGTGATAAGTTGTGGAGAAGTGACTAGGTAAAGGAAAGGGAATTTGGGATCCTAGGGGTGGTGACTTGCGGAACAGTGATTTGAAAATGTATGATAGTTAAGGGTTGTTTAACAAGGTTTGTTACGCAGACTCATCTGGTGTCGTATCTGGTCTTCTGGGTGTGGGAGAGGGGGGACACCTTTACAAATGGAAATTTATGTCATCTTTACAAAGGAAAATTTATGCCCTGCTCTGAGGCTGAAAGTGAGAGGGCAGAGTGTTCTTCCTGTGTAAGCTGTTTCTCATTTGCCTTCAGCTCAAAACAATCCTAAATAATACTAAAGTGGTATACTTTGGAGTGGCATATTCTGATCCGCTTCATTGGGAATCATAGTCTTGAAATGCCCTTGTCCATGCTTTAAGGCCGTATCCATGCTTTGAATATTGTGAATTCTTCCTGACAAATAAGTGTCTTAGTTTCTAATCAGGTTGAAACTTGTCATCACTTACTGTAGTTTCATGAGAATTTTAATGTGAAGCTGAGGAAGGGCAAATAGGGCATTGTTAACATTCCCATCATTGTCTGAGGAATCCTCACTATAAAAATGCAGGAGCCAGATGGCCATATTTGAGAATGCTGTATGAAGAATTCCTCACTGATGGAAGATTGCATGGGTGACTTGGAGGTATCCTCCCACCCAAACATATTATCATTTGGTGGTCCTTTTGTTGCATGTAGTCCAGTTTATGTACCTCTCTCTAACATGGAATCAAGTGAAAATGTGTAAATGCATACATCTTACAGTGTTTAACTATAAATACTGTTTTACTTTAAGATTTTGACCTTCTTAGAGAGATTGGGCTCAGTCCTTTTTTAATCATTTAAAGTGTTGAATCATTTCTAGTATTTAGTTTATAATTTACACACATTACCTTAATGTATATCTCCATGTTACTCTTTTGAGTCACATTTTACAATTAAACTAAAATGTAGCCAAAGAGATTAAGCAATTTGTTTAACATAATTTAGCTGATAATTGCAGAACCGCAGCTACCTACTGGCTGTGTAACCTTCTCAAATGACTAACCTCTTTATTTTTCAATTTCCTCATTTATAAAAAGGGCATTGTACCTTACTGCAAATAGTTCTTGTGAGGATTGAGCATGTCAATGTATGTCAAAGCGTCTAGCATAGTGTCTGGTAAATAGTAAATGTTCATTAACTGTTTATTTTTTCCCTTTTCTGCAGTTGTGGTTTCCCAGGCACACTTTGTGCCTTTCTGGTTTCATGTCTCTACTCTCTCTTCTCTCTTTGCCACTAATCTCAATCCATTGAAAAGGCACCCATTTAATTTAGACTAAGGAAATAATCACACATCTGCACAAAGCTGTATGTACCAAGAAGTTTGTCACAGTATTGTTTATAATGACAAACATTTGGAGTAATTTGATTAAATTTTAATTTAGTTAAATTAAAATTTGATTTATTAAATCCAAGTTTGGATTAAATTATTGAATCAAAATTTGATTTCTTTAATCTGATTAAATAAATTATGATACATATATACCATATGGTATGGCATGGAACATACCTCAGATGTAATGATTAAGTGGGTTGATATTTATAAAGCGCTTAGAACAGTGTCTAGTACATAGTAATCACTATGCTTTTATAAAATGGTAAATTCAAATCACAGAATGTGATGCACTTGTTAAAAATGATTCTTTTAAATCTACTTTTATTTATTTTCTAATTGATCACAATATATTGTTAAGACAGAAAATAGGTCATAACACAATTATCTATGATGTCACTTTAAAAGGTCTGGAGAGATATATTAAAAATATTTGTTAAAAAGTGCAGAGCCAGATATACAGCCTGATTTTTCTAACGCCCGGCTTCCTTGGCAATAAGTCAGAATTGGGTTATATATGACCTTGGGAGATTTATTTAATGGTGGTGAGTTTTAAGGATTTTACCTCAGCTCCTCTTAGTCCATGTGGCTGTCAAAGTAGATTCTTATGGGCCTTGTTTTTATTCTGATTGAGTAAGAGTGATGAGATTCTAGAGCCCAAACTGATTAGGCTTGCTTACTTGGAATTAAGGAGCCTTGGGGTTAGAGGACAAGTGGCAACTTGCTTAACACACCTTAGATGGGGGTGTTCAGATATAACTAACAGATTTCCTTAAAGGGGAAACTGTCAGAATCTCCTTTCTTTGAGAATGCTATCTGGGGAGACTAATTCCAGTTAGATAACCTCATGGGGTTGTTGTGAGGATTAAATGAATTAATATATTTAAAGCACTTAGAAGAATACCTAGCATATAGTAAGCACTATATACATTTCTTGATGCTTGTGTGTTTTTTTTGAGCCATGCAGTATTTAAATGGAGCAGAAGTTCTAGTGAAGTATCTGTCACCCTATGACTACTGTCATTCAACCAAAAGACAGGGAGAAATAATGGCTTTTTCTCAGCATTTTTTTTCTTTTTTTTTTTTTTTTTTTTTTTGCCGTACGCAGGCCTCTCACTGTTGTGGCCTCTCCCGTCGTGGAGCACAGGTTCCGGACGCGCAGGCTCAGCAGCCATGGCTCACGGGCCCAGCTGCTCCGCGGCATGTGGGATCTTCCTGGACAGGGGCACAAACCCATGTCCCCTGCATTGGCAGGCGGACTCTCAACCACTGCGCCACCAGGGAAGCCCATCTCAGCATTTTTGACTAAATATAAATATGTATATATATATATATTTGAAAGGAGGAAACAAAGGTGTCCTTATTAACAGAGTATATCATCAGCAGCCTAAACATATCAAGTGAATTGATTGAAAATTAATATGCTAATAAAAAATGGTGAGCAAGACGGTCAGACATAAAATTAATATACTAAGACAAATAGCTTTCTTATATAATGGAAAATACCAGTAGAGGGGAAAAAAGTCCCGTTTATAATAAGAACAGAATCCAGGGAATATGGGGATATATGTATACATATAGCTGATTCACTTTGTTGTACAGCAGAAACTAACACAACACTGTAAAGCAATTATACTCCAATAAATATATATTTTTAAAAAACAGAATCCATAAAAATCCTGAGGAATAAACCTAATTAGAAATGTACAACGTCTGTAGGGAAAATATTATAAAACTTTGCTGAAGGAAAAAAAAGAAGAAATGGAGAGACACAGCATGTTCCTGGATTGGAAGATCTAGGAATTTTGTCAATATTTTTGTCAGTACTTGCTCCTTGAAACTAATCAAGAGATAGTTTTAGTGGAATATTAAACAAATACCCTGTGGAATTTTTTTATGAAACTTGATAGACTGATTCTCAACCTTATCCTGAAGGTAAAATGTGTGAGAATAGCCAAAAAATTTGGAATAATGGCTTATCATATTTGAATTCTTACTATGTGTTAGGTACTGATTTAAGTACTTTACATATCTTTTCTTTTTTAATCCTACTAGTAATAAAATGTAGAAACTATTAGTATCACCATTTTTCAGATCATATCTACTAGAAAAGTACAGAGAGATTGAGTAATTTGCCCAAGGTCACCCAACTAGTAAATGACAGAGCTGAGATTTCAATTGTCTGATTCTAGCCCCTGTTCAACCACTACACTACTGCTTGTATACTAAGGGAATAGATTCATCACTTGATATCAAAACATCATATAAAGCTATAAACTAAAAATTATGATTTTATGCAAGAATAAAGTTAGCACAATAGAATAAATTAGGTCCATGGGAATTTAACTTATTTATGATAAAGGGGCAATTTAAAATCAATCAGAAAAATGTTGGTAAGTGGTACTAAGACAACTCACTATCTCTTTGGGGAAAACCTTAAGTTAAATCCCTGCTTCATACCATTCCCCAAAATAAATCCCAAATGTATTAAAGACCTAAACATAAAAGGTATTTAAGAAAATTGGGAGAATATTTTTATATGCTCAAGGTGGGAAAAGACTTTCTAACTAAAATACAAAATCTAAAGCCATAAAATAAAAGATTGACAAGATTTAAGACTAATATGGCAGAAGACAGTGTAAACAAAGTTCAATCACAATCTGAGAGAATAATGGCAATATCTATAATGAAACAATGATTAATATCCAGATAAAACTCTGTGGACTCAATTAGAAAAAAATGCTAACAACCTAGTAAAAATGATCAAAGGATAATCAACAGGCAGTACTTAAAATAGGAACTAAAAGTCCCCCCACCCCAAATGAAGATACTTATCTTCATTATTAATGGAAACTAAATAATAATGAAGTATCATTTTTTGATTATCAGATTAGAAAAGAAGTTTTAATTTATAATATCTAGCATTTCAGAAAGGAGTGAAGAAACTGATACTATTTGAAGCTGTAAATTAGGGTATAAATTGGTGCAGCATGTTTGAGAACAGTTTGGGAAGTAACTATCAGTATTTTATTTCATCTTATTTATTTTTTTAAACACTTTTCAATCTCCCTTTTTTTAAAATTTTATTTAATTAACTTATTTTTTTTGGCTGCGTCGGGTCTTAGTTGCAGCCCTCGGGATCTTCATTAAGGCCCGCGGGACCTTTCGTTGTGGCAGGCGGGCTTCTCTCTAGCTGTGTCGTGCAGGTTTTCGCTTCTCTAGTTGTGGCGGACAGGCTCCAGAGCGCGTGGGCTCTGTAGTTTGCGGCACGCAGGCTCTCTGGTTGAGGTGCCCGAGTTCAAAAGTTGTGGTGCACGGGCTTAGTAGCCCCGCGGCATGTGGGATCTTAGTTCCCTGACCAGGGATGGAACCTGCATCCCCTGCATTGCAAGGTGGATTCTTTACCGCTGGACCACCAAGTCCCAACTATCAGTATTTTAAATTACACCTTCCATTTGGTCTCTAGTAATTTTACCTCTAAGAATCTATTCTAAAGAGAAACTGTCATGTATCAAGAATATAAGTATAAATTATTCATTAAGGTATTCTGTGTAAGAGTGAGAAATTAGAACAAATATCCATTAGTAGGAGAATGGTTAAATTATGAGCCATTTCTAATTGGGTTATTATATATCCCTTGAAAAAGTTGAAACAGTCATATATATACTGGCATGAAAAGATCTCCAAGACATAATCAAGTTTAAAAACATAAGTCACCAAACAATACTTAGAGTAAAATCCCATCTACACCTAAAAATCTGTTTATATTATGCATATTTATATTTGTTAACAGTTAAATTATCCTTTCCTCTTGAGGAAGGGAGAAAAGGGAGAATTTCAACTTTTACTTGTTATCCTTCTTTAAACTTTGGAGAATTTGTTCACATATTCCTTGCATACTTTTTCAAAATGCAATTAAGTATAGAGGATAAATTTAGAGGTGGAAAATTTCTGTAGAATAATTTTGTTCATCTCTTTTCTTTCTTTTTTCTGCAGGTGTATTCTCTGTAGAATAGTACGAAAAGAGCAGTCTTTCACATGACTGCAAACCGTGTTCCTCAGGGAATTTAGTTCACAAGTAGAAACTTAGGAAAAAACTTAGGAAAAATAAACATTCTGTTTATCCTGCCTTTTCTTTTGCCTAATTTCATCCCATTACACCTAGTTAAAGTCTCTTGAGATGTTTTACTCTTCTCTCCTCCTTGACAGTCACGTTTTAAATACCTGGAGAATCATCATACGATCATGTCATTTCTATTTCCATTTTAAAAGCATTACTGTACACATATCTTTTTTTTTAATTTTGAATTTTACTTACTTATTTTCTATACAGCAGGTTCTTATTAGTTATCTATTTTATACATATTAGTGTATACATGTCAATCCCAATCTCCCAATTCGTCCCACCCTACCCTCCCCGCCACCTTCCCCCCTTGGTGTCCATACGTTTGTTCTCTACATCTGTGTCTCTATTTCTGCCTTGCAAATCAGTTCCTATGTACCATTTTTCTAGATTCCACATATATGCATTAATATACGATATTTGTTTCTCTCCTTCTGACTTACTTCACTCTGTATGACAGTCTCTAGGTCCGTCCACGTCTCTACAAATGACCCAATTTCGTTCCTTTTTATGGCTGAGTAATATTCCATTGTATATATGTACCACATCTTCTTTATCCATTCATCTGTCGATGGGCATTTAGGTTGCTTCCATGACCTGGCTATTGTAAATAGTGCTTCAGTGAATAATGGGGTGCATGTGTCTTTTTGAATTATGTTTTTTTCTGGGTATATGCCCAGTAGTGGGATTGCTGGGTCATATGGTAATTCTATTTTTGGTTTTTTAAGGAACCTACATGCTATTATCCTTAGTGGCTGTATCAATTTATATTCCTACCAACAGTGCAAGAGGGTTCCTTTTCTCTACACCCTCTCCAGCATTTGTTGTTTGTAGATTTTCTGATGATGCCCATTCTAACCGGTGTGAGGTGATACCTCATTGTCGTTTTGATTTGCATTTCTCTAAGAATTAGTGATGTTGAGCATATTTTTATATGCCTCTTGACCATTTGTATGTCTTCTTTGGAGAAATGTCTGTTTAGGTCTTCTGCCCATTTCTTGATTGGGTTGTTTGTTTTTTTAATTATGAGCTGCATGAGCTGTTTTTATATTTTGGAGATTAATCCTTTGTCCATTGATTCATTTGCAAAATATCTTCTCCCATTCTGAGGGTTGTCTTTTCGTCTTGTTTGTAGTTTCCTTTGCTGTGCAAAAGCTTTTAAGTTTCATTAGGTCCCATTTGTTTTTTTTTGTTTGTTTTTATTTCCATTACTCTAGGAGGTGGATCAAAAAAGATCTTGCTATGATTTATGTCAAAGATTGTTCTTCCTCTGTTTTCCTCTAAGAGTTTTATAGTGTCCGGTCTTACATTTAGGTCTCGAATCCATTTTGAGTTTCTTTTTGTGTATGGTGTTAGGGAGTGTTCTAACTTCATTCTTTTACATGAAAGCTGTCCAGTTTTCCCAGCACCACTTATTGAAGAGACTGTCTTTTCTCCATTGTATATCCTTGCCTCCTCTGTCATAGATTAGTTGACCATAGGTGCGTGGGTTTATCTCTGGGCTTTCTATCCTGTTCCATTGATCTATATTTCTGTTTTTGTGCCAGTACCATATTGTCTTGATTACTGTAGCTTTGTAGTATAGTGTACACATATCTCTTATCATGAAATACCTAGAACACTTTTTGGGAACAGACAAAATAGGTAAATAGCCATAATAAATCATGATATCTTCATCTATCTGCTCTACTCTCATCTACTATTTAAAGGGGCCCTCAATAAACACTGAATGAATCATCTTTAAATATTTAGGGGACTCTCTTGAACTCCCCTTCTTCCCTGTCCATGTGTGCTATAAAGAGAACAGTGGTATTGTTATTAGGAAGGTCAAGGAAATTTGACCTTATGGTTTTGGCAACTCAGAAAGCTTTTCCACTGGAAAAATCTGAAAGACACATGTTTCTTCTCCCCCAAGCATATCAAGGTATCATTTCAGCTAGCTCAAGCTATATTACATTAGAAACTTCCTGTTTTATATTAGAAACTGCCAGAATGAATATAATCTTATATTCAGCACTTCAGTAGTACATACTCATTTATTCTGAAGGAAATATATTTTATTTAATATATTTTTATTTAATATCATGTAAAATTGAGACATACATGTTCAGGATTCTGTTATGATTCTCTTTCTGTGTACCCTTGGACAAACCCATAACTGCTCTAATCCTTCAGTTCTTCATCTTTAAGAGGATATCTTTGTATTTACTTCACAGAGAAATTATGAAGCATAATTCTTACTACAAAGACTCCTTATAAAGATTTAACTTCTACCTTCTCCTTTATACAGTATATTTCGCTATATTCTAGAAAAAATACATACTGTAAGTCTGCTTTTCTCTTCTTAATTTGTTTTATATTCAGGCATCTAATCTTTTAAAATAGATATACTAGAAGTGACTTCACAATGTCATCTGCTCTAATAATTGGGTAAGCAGGTGCTTCAAGAACCCAGGACAGTCATCTTTTCTCTTTTTGAAAAACCTGGGAAGATGAAAACTTCACATCTTTCCTTTTTCAGTCATTTAGCATGAGACCCCTGAGATTGAGGAAGTAGTTCTTTAAGCCCTGTCCCAGTTCTTACTGTTTTAATAAACACTTACTCAGGTGCTCCTTGACCATAGAGAACAGCTCAGTATCTACTCGTATGAACATTCCTTAGACTTAATGGACAATTTTAACTTACCCCTTAATCATTTCTGTTAGTTATCTTCTGCTGCATAACAAATTACTCCAAACTTAGTGACATGAAATAACACTTTTGTCTTACAGTTTCTGGGGGTCAGGAATGAGTGTGGCTTATCTGGGTTCTCTGGCTCAGGATCTCCCACAAAGCTGCAGTCATTTCAGAGCTCTGTTGGGAAAGATTTACTTCCTTGCTTACTTAGTAGTTGTCTATTGGAGGATCCATTTCCTTATAGGTTGTTGGACTGAGACCTCAGTTCCTCAAGAGCTGTTGGCCACAGACCTTCTTTAGTTCCTTATCACATGATCCTCTCCCTAGAGCATCTCACAGCATGGCAGCTTGCTTCATTAGAGCAAGCAAGTGAATGGGTAAGAGAGTATGATAGCAAGACGGAAGTCGGTCTTTTGGAACCTAATCCCCTCACTTTTCCCATATTCTACCTTTTTATTCTAGTCTGGGTTTAAGGAAGTACTAATAACCTACCTGCTGACATGACCAGACACATGACAGCAAATATCCAGTTGTTTCTTATCAAAAACAAAAAATTTTACCTCTAGCTATAGAGATTTAAGAACTATACCAATCTGTAGTCAGCCGAATTCATACCTAGGGCCAGGATTCAAACTAGGGATTGATTCAGCAAATCACCTGGCAGAACCTTGAAACCAAATATTCCTCATGTCTTCCTCTTTCCTCTAGACCTAAAAGGTTGGATAAAAGATAAACCGAGGCACACGTGTCTGAAAAGTAATACAGAAACTCATGTAGATGATGAAACATCTTCACTTTCAAACTAGATCAATACATGTTGAAAGCTAGGCTTATTTCTCTCCTACAGAAAGTTATCACCTGTAATGACCACCTGTAATGAACCAGGCAGTAACCAGGCAGTCCTGGAGCACTGTTACCATTGGAACACTGTTACCATTGGAAGATGTACATATGAAACAAGAAAGCAAATCAGATCAGTTTTGGTAAGGAAGGGGGCTTCTTGAGGAATAAAGCAAGGGAATCTCTTTCTCTCTCGGTCATCCTGAAGTTTACCTATCTTAGAAAATTAGGGTGGCAGTTTATTAGGTGGGAGGGAATGGTTTTCACTGTCTTTGAGAAAAGAGATTCTGCAGTCTCATGGTAACTTTATTCCAGTATTTTCAGCCCTTCACTTGAAACCTGTTTCTTGTTATTCTGGCCTTGATTGAGCTCACAAGCCATTCAAAACTATTATTGCTTTAATTTTGGATCACAATTGGAAATGGACACACATACCACTGTATATACCTAAACAGGTACATACACTTAGGGAATTTTCCTTTCATCCTTTCTTCTCAAGGTTCAATTCTCCCCAACTTCATTAGCCTTTCCTAGAATCTGTGTTCTATCTCTTAAACCATGTGGCTTAAGGCATTCTTTGAATTTTTAGTGTAGTTTTTTTCTACCTCTGTGGTTCTGACAGCCTTAATTTCAGGTATTTTTACAGATATTTCATATAAAAGTTAGTTTTGCTTTTTGTTTGCAATCCATTTTATCCAGTCTCTCACTCTTTTTTTTTTTTTTTTTTTTTTTGGTTAATACAGAGGGATTACAGGATTACATTTTTATAATATAGGTCCTAGACATCCCCTCAAATATATAAATAGATAGGTAGGTACAAATGTATATAGAGAAATATGTACATAGATATAAACACCTAATAAGAATTTTATTCTGGCAGATCTGCTATAAATTTAGGAGAGATGAAAAAAGAGGCAAACCAAGGATATCTGCTCTGAAAATCAAGAGAGTGTCCTTGTACTTTTTTTAAATGGTATTTTGAACTCAGAGGCGTTGTCCTGGCTGTGCATCCAGTTGCAGTGTACACTGGTCCCACTAGATTGTGATGCATCTTTCTCTGGATTTATTAGGAGTCCCAAAGCTCTACTTTCCTGGTAACTGACTCCTTATCTCTCCCCCTTTCTCCTCCTACCATCTGGAAGACATACATCTCCTGATATAATTTCAATTCCAATTTCTTTCTTACAGTTCCGATTTGGTGACAATGAGAACCCCACCCATTAGAATCATTGAAAGCTTCATACATATCATTATACTGCAAGATGCGTGCAAATCTTTCTATATTCCTTTTCCAGTCAAGTTCAGGAAGCAGACAAGATTGAAGTTATTACTCTTCATTCTGTATACCGGTCTGGGTTTGTCTTACTCATAAAGAATTACAGAACCTTTAGGATTCATCCTAAAGTAAAGCCCTGTTGTTTCTGTAGTCATCAGAATGGGACATGGGACAGACTCTTAGGCCTGCTTTTATTTTACAGAAAAACCAAGTTTTCTACTGGTAGAATGAGCATGTCAAAAGAAATTAAGCAGACTCTCAAGAGATTTTGTGCTTTAAAGAGAACATATTTGGTCATTTAGGTTTTAACTCATTGAAGCTATGGTTTTACTTTTTAAAAAAATCACAGTAAATAATGACAAGATCTACTAGGCTTATGGTCCAGTCTCTATTATAAGAGAAACAGAAGAGTAGAGAGCATAGATAGAGCTGTGCCTCTCATTTCACGTACTATCATCTAACATTAGAGGAAGGTTGAACTCAACTAGACTGGTCCCACACCTTTTCTCTGTAGCAAGAGTTGGCAATCTGTGGCCCACTGCCTGCTTTTAGAAATAAATTTTTATGGGAACATAGGAACTCACTCATTTGCCTGCTGTCTGTGGCTGCTTTCACACTACAATGGCAGAATTGAGGACTTGATACAGAGACTAAATATATGGCCCACAAAATCTAAAACATTTACCATCTGGCCCTTTACAAAAAAGGTTTGCCACCTCCTCCTGCCTTTACAGTATTAAATGCAAGAAAGTGAAAATCTTTACAAACTGGTAAAGGAAAAAAGTCTCTATAATAATAATCAAGTTCATGTTGTTGTTTTTTTAACATCTTTATTGGACTATAATTGCTTTACAATGGTGTGTTAGTTTCTGCTTTATAACAAAGTGAGTCAGCTATACATGTACATATATCCCCATATCTCCTCCCTCTTGCATCTCCCTCCCACCCTCCCTGTCCCACCCCTCTAGGTGGTCACAAAACACCGAGCTGATCTCCCTGTGCTATGCAGCTGCTTCCCACTAGCTATCTAGTTTACATTTGGTAGTGTAGATATGTCTGTGCCACTCTCTCACTTCGTCCCAGCTTACCCTTCCCACTCCCGGTGTCCTCATGTTCATGTTTTTGATCGATAGAAATATGTGTGTGTGTTTTTTTTTAAGTAAGAGGATGTGATTGTGTAAAAGGACTGGTAGGGAACATTAAAGTATTTTTAAGCATGATGTCTGAATAAATTTTGAGAGACATATTTTTAATATTTAAGATATTTTTATATGTAAATACTTAAAAATACTTTAAGAAACTGGTCTGAAATCCCTAATAATATCAATCATATTGGGAGAAGAAGAGTAGGGTTAATAAATGCTCTTTTATTCTTGACACTGATAATTATGTTTACATTTAAAAAATTGAATTGAGACTGTATACATTCTAAATCATTAGCAAAAACTAATCAAAGAATATTTCTGTGTAGCAAAGGAAACAACAAAGAAGAAAACAAAGCAGAGAGCACAAAAACAGATAATACAAGACTAAACATACTCATTATTATAATAAATGTAAATAGATTAAATGTCCCTACTGAAAGACTCAGACTGGCTTTTTTTAAATATCCAGATATCAAAAAGTAACTTGGAGATGTTAAAAGACAAATGAAAGGCAAAAATTGAAGCAAATACAATTTAACGGAAAGTGTAAGTTGTAGTCTTAAAATTGTTTAACTTGTTAGGAGTTAGTATATTGATTTTTACTTGAAGAAATTTAAGTGCAACTACATTTAATTTCACTGAACATTGTTACTGAGTTATTGACGAAGCAAAATTGTTCAGGCCTATCATTGTAGTAAACATGTAAATACTCTCTGGAGGTTATAGTATATTAGCTTTTGGGTTAGTGCATAAATGTGTGGAAGAATAAGAAAGTCTAGTAAAGAGCAGCAGAATATACCCAAGTTTCTGAGGAAAGAAAGTCAGACACAGGTGATTATTGCCTATCTTCAACATGTGCCTTCCTAATTCCTTGAAATGAGAGCCACACTGGTCAGAATTCTAGAGCTAAGCAATTGTTAACAAATTCTCAATGGTCTGTTTCTATTGTGAAGAGTCAAACTGAGGACAGGAGAAGAGAATGACTCTAATGTTAACTTTGGAGAGTAAACAATAAATAATTGTTCATTCAATTTTTAGGTCTTGTCTCCCCATACAAATCATTTTCTCTTTCTATTTATCTCTTTTTTTCATCTCAGCACTCTTATGAAAGTTATTCAGGTTTGTCCTTCATATCTATTATTTAAATTGCTGAAGTTATGATCATTACTACCTTTAATATTTATTGAAATTCTACTATTGCATTT
Organism: Tursiops truncatus; assembly: GCF_011762595.2. Lineage (NCBI taxonomy): Eukaryota > Metazoa > Chordata > Mammalia > Artiodactyla > Delphinidae > Tursiops > Tursiops truncatus. Next base: position 28,069,957 of record NC_047047.1, read on the forward strand.
TTTTGCAGTTTCCACTATCTCCCTTATCATGATTACTTTCATTGTGGACTTCTGCTTCCTTGCATTATATTAAGAATGCAAATTAGCTTTTTAAATTTCTTTCTGGTTTCTATATTAAACCTTTTTTAGAAATACGCCTTTTCTCTTTACTTCAGAATGATAGTCCCTTCTACGATCCTAGAGTATTCTTCCGTAGTTCTTTTTTTCCCCTGATTATCCATCATGGAAGGAATATTTAGATGCATTCTGTATATCAACAGACAAGATACATAGTTCACTATGGTCCTGTTTACTTGGGTTTGTTTGCCATATAGTATCCCAAGAAATATCAGGAAAGAACGTTCATGCTCTTGTATCTAAGTTAGGAGTCAGCACAGTAGCATGTATTATAAGTCTAGAGGGAAAAAAATGTTCTCATAGGCCACATCACCATAAGTCATTTCTAGGCCAAAAGCTCAAATACCAGACTTTCAGTTTTAAAAATCAGACACCTGTTTACCCTGTTCTTGAGTGTGATTAGCCTCATCTCAGGTCCATAGCTGGAGAACACATTGATATACACAATTCCTATCCAAGTAACTCACCATTAGCAATTATTCATCAAATGCCACATGAATGGTTTATCATCAAATGCAACATGAATGGTTTATCATCAAATGCAACATGGTTTATCATAAGCCTATACCCACATTGTCTCTTTCTCTGACATTAACCAGAAGATGAAGGAAAATGCATTGCCCCAATGTGTCCTCTTACTGAGATCTTTAATCTGTATCCACATTGTGACTCCATAATGCTTTGCATCACTCAAGTCCTATTGCCTTCTGCCATGTTATAAAAACACAAGTACTAGGTAGGGGCTGAGAAAAAAAGATATCCAGCTTTGCGCACCTCAGGAAGCCGCAACTGGTAAACGAACTGCTGGGAAGCATGCAGCACAATTGGATCTCTCATGTATACGTTACTGGTGGGAATATAAAATGGTACTGTCACTCTGGAAAACAGCCTAGCAGTTTCTTATAAAATTAAATATATGCTTACCATATAAACCAGCAATCACACTCCTGGGCATTTGTCCTAAAGAAGTGAAAACATGTTTACAAAAAAACCTGTACATGAATGTTCATAGCAGCTTTATTTGTAATAACCAAAAACTGGAAATGTACTTCCAATGTACAGTCCAAATGTACTTCAAAGAATGAATGGATAAACAATCTGTGATACATCTATACAATGGAATACTACTTGACAGTAAAAAGGACTGATCTATTAATATATATTCAAAAGCTAGGATGGCTCTTGAGGGCATTATGCCAAGTAAAAAGTAAAAGCCAATCTCAAAAGGTTATATACTGTAGAATTTCATTTATATAACATTCTCTAAGTGACAGAGTTACAGTGATGGAGAACAAATCAGTGGTTGCCAGAGGTTGGGGCTGGGAGTAGGGTAAGGTTTGACTTGTGAGAAGTAAAACAAAGGAGCTCCTTAATGGTGATGGAACAGTTTTGCATTCTTTACATAAATCTCCATGTGATAAATTTTTATGCACCTGTATACAACATACACACATACAAGTGCGTATAAAACACATGTATATGAGAATGTGTGTAAAAACTGGTGAAATCCAAATAAGGTCTACACCTGAATTCATGGTATTATACCAGAGTCAGTTTGCCGTGTTTGACAAAGTATTCTGGTTATATAAGGTATTATCATTGGGGTAAGCTTGTTGAAAGGTTTATGGAAACCCTTTGTATTATTTTTGAAACTTTTCATGAGTCTATTTCAAAATTTTTAAATTAGGTTTTAAAAAAAGCAACAAGTATGCAACAGAGCGATGTCCACCCAATTTTTGTAATTCGTATAGACCAGTAGTTTTCAAACCTGGGAGATCATCAGATCATGTAAAGTGCTTTATAAAAAAAGTATTCACTTCTGGACAACTCCCCCTGCCCCCATCCCCAACACCAGACCTATGAATCAGGATCTCTAGAAATGGAGCCAAGGAATCTGTATTTGCAGAAAATTGGCCAGTTTTGGAAAACAGTGTTATAGAGCCTGGTTTCTGAGGCAGGGGTAGGTTTATTCTGTATGAGCCCTGTATTGTGATTCTCAATTCTGCTTTAGTCTTGTTAGTTTGAAAATCCTTCTGAATTTTGGCAATAGTTTAACCAATAGTTTAATTCATTTTAGATTTTAACATTGTTAAGAGTTTTTACCTTTTTCAGAGTTTTTATAGCCATTTCAATGGGAAGTGTCTTGAGGCTGTGTCTTTAGCTACTAATCAGTTGGCAGTTTAAACCAGAAGCAGGGCAGTAGTACTTTTTTTTTTTTTTTTTTTTTTTTTGCGTTACGCGGGCCTCTCACTGTTGTGGCCTCTCCCGCTGAGGAGCACAGGCTCCGGACGCGCAGGCTCAGCGGCCATGGCTCACGGCCCCAGCCACTCCGTGGCATGTGGGATCTTCCCGGACTGGGGCACGAACCCGTGTCCCCTGCATCGGCAGGCGGACTCTCAACCACTGCGCCACCAGGGAAGCCCAGTAGTACTTTTATAGATGGTCCCTGTCTTTGCCTTATCTACATGTGAATGGTGACTTGCTTCCAGCTTTCCCCAGTTAGGCTACAGAGTTCTACTTTACTTGATTAGATTTTCACATTGATGTGGCATCAACATAAATCATGTTTCCCCCAAGATTGGCTAGTGAGTGGAAGACAGCCAAGGCACACCACAGTGAAGACATCAGTTAGGAAAATTACATCCAAAACCTGAAAGCGGCTGTCACTGAAGTTTTTGTTTATGAAAATTGGAAGAGCCCTCTCCTCTCAGCCACTGACATCCCTGATTTATTGTTTCTTCACTGAAAATTATCCAAAGATGTTTTCAGACATTAGCTGGTGAAAGCCAAATTTACTGAAGGTGGAGGAAAATGTAAAGAACCATTATATTTGTGAATTTCTCAGTCAGACATGGCAACCTTTTAATAGCTAGAGTTGACCAGATTCTTTTTGTGCATGTAAAAAAAAAAATCATTTGAGGAGCTATAATATGACCCATAGTGCTAGAAGGGACAGATATCTAATGCTGTGGTGCAAAGAATTCTGGCCCAATAATCAGGACACTTGAGTGTTTACCCTGACTCTGCCACTAACTAAAACTGTATTCTTAGTTGATTGCTTAACTGCTCTGGGTCTTGATTTCCTTATCTGTAAAATTTAGGGGTAGACATTAGATCCAAATCTACTTATATGATGTGTTGTTTGAAATTTTTAATTTTGAATATTAAAAACCGATTTTTTTAAATTTCAAGTTGTGTTTCTAAATAAAATAAGAAAAGCTATTTCATGCTAGTAAGTGCAAGTATTTTTCAAAAATAAATGTCACCTTGATAATCTTAAATCCTAATAAATACAGAGTCAAATTGAATTAAACACATTTCCTCTTTTTAAATATCAGTTTTTAAAAGACTAAGAATATTTTTAGGTACCTTATAAGGAGTTTGATCAATGAATGCAACTACAAGTTCAAGATCATATTTCAGACTTATTTGCAAAATTATAATCATTTTTATAGTCTATATATTTTTATTTTTTCAGTATTTCTCATGTTTTCTGCATTTAACAAATAATCTATTTTGGGCAAAAATTAAGCAATATATGAGTGTATTAGTCAGACTTCTCCAGAGAAACAGAACCAGTAAGGTGTATGTGTATGTATGTGTATATACTTATTTACTTATTATAATGCATTAGCTCATGTGATTATGGAAGCTGGCAAGTGTCCCAAGATCTGCAGTCAGCAAGCTGGAGACACAGGTATAGTTCCATAAGATGCTAACAGGCTTGAGACCCAAAAAGCTGATGTTTTCATTTCAGTCCAAAGGCCAGAAAAGACTGATGTCCCAGCTCAAGGCAGGTAGACAGGAGTTTCCTCTTATTTGCAGGAGGGCCAGCCTTTTTTGTTCTATTCAGTTCCTCACCTGACTGGATAGGGCCCACTCACATTAGGGAGAGCAATCTGCCTTACTAAGTCTGTCGATTAAATGTTGATATTTATCCAGAAATACTCCCACAGACAAACCCAGAGTAATGTTTGACCATACGTCTGATGCAGCCAAGTTGACACATAAAATTAACCATCACAATGAGTAAAAATGAAGACATTTTCAAATTTTATGATGGTAAAAATACATACACACACACTCAGATATCACAGAACCTAGCTGCATTCAGGGGAGGGGAAAACCAGCCAAGTGACTGGATCGTGAACACAATCTTCTGAATTCCTTTTGCTGCTACTCGTGACTTACTCTACACCCACTTAGAGGATCTCAAGCAATACAGATTTAAAGGAAGAAAGTTTACAGATGAACTTACTTACAAAACAGAAATAGAGTTACAGATGTAGAAAACAAACTTATGGTTACCAGAGGGGAGAGCGGGATGGTGGGGAAGGGATAAACTGGGAGACTGGGATTGACAAATACACACTACTATATCTAAAATAGATAACTAATAAGAACCTGCTGTATAGCACAGGGAACTCTTCTCAATACTCTATAATGACCTATACAGGAAAAGAATCTAAAAAAGAGTGGATATATGTATGTGTATAACTGATACACTTTGCTGTACAGCAGAAACTAACGCAGCATTGTAAATCAACTATACTCCAATAAAATTTTTTTAGAAAAACAAACAATTCACATCTACTTCTTAATAAATTCTACCTGTGAAGAAAAAAATAAAGGAGGAAAGTTTTATTCCTTTTATTGACATTTTAAAGTAAAGGTTATTGTAGAACACAAAAAGCTATAAATCATAATTATGCAACTTGATGTGTTTTTGTAAGGTGAATGAGCCCATGAAACCCAGATTAAAAAAATAAAACATTACTAACATACCCTGAAGTTCCCATTATACCTACTCCCAGTCCCTAATACGTCCCATCCGATAGTAGTCACTCTGCTTATTTCTTTCAGCATTGAATAGTCTGACCTGTTTATGAGATTCATCTAAACTGTTGCATGAAGCAATAGTTCATTTTCTCATTGCTGTGAAGCATTCCATTATACAAATATGCCACAATTTATTCATTCCTGTTTGATTGTTGATGGACGTTAGGGATATTTCTTGGTTGGGGTTTTTACGAAGAGTGCTGCCTTGAATAGTCTTGTAGATGCATTTTGATGTGCCCATTTCTGTTAGAAATATACCTAGGGTTGGAATTGCTGGTCATATGTTAGGATATATATGTCAGCTTTAGTAGATACCACTAGTTTTTCAAAGTGATTGTAATCAGTTTACACTAAGAGTGATGATAGTTCAACTTGCTCCCACATCTTCAACAACACATGGTATTGTATTCTTTCTAATTTTAGCCATTCTGGTGGGTGTGTACTGCTATTTCATTGTGAGTTTATTTTGTATAATATTATAATATATTGTATAACATGATAATTTGTATTGTTTCCCTAATACTAATGATATCGAGCAACCTCTTCATATGTTAATTAGCCATTTTGATATCTTCTTTTGTGGAGTGCTAGTTCAACTATTTTGCCCAATTTTCTGTTGGATTTCCTTTCTTATAATGGCCTTTTGGGGTTTTGATATCAAGGTTATGCCAATCTACTAAAAACAGTTGGGAAGTTTTCCCTCATTTTCTTTCCTAAGAAGAATTTGTGTAAGATTAGTATTATTTATTTTTTTCCTTCAGTGTTATAAAGCTTTCACCAGTGAAATCATATGGACCAGGAAATTTCTTTCTGAGAAACATATTATAGACTCAACTTCTTTAATACACGAGTGACTAGTCAGATCTTCTATTTATTCTGTCAGTTTTGGAAAATTGTGTTTTTCTAGGAATTTGTCTGTTTCATCTAAATTTCCTAATGTATTGGCATAAGGTTGTTCATAATATTCTCTCATTATAATTTTAATATCTGTAGGATCTCTAGTTATATTCCCCTTTTCATTCTGAGTACTGGTAATTTGTGCCTTCTCTCTATTCTTCTTGATAATTGTTGATGCAGAGTTTTGTCATTTTTAGTAGTCTTTTCAAAGAGCCATTTTTGACTTTATTGATTCCACTTTTCATATGTATTCTACTTCTCTTATTCTGCTATGAGCAGTACAAGCAGCAGCAGTTTGCTATTCTTTAACTTGTTGAGATGCATATTTAGATCTATCTTCTTTCTTTTTCAGTTTTTCTTCTTTTTTAAGGTATTCATTTAGGGCAATAAAGTTCCCTTGAGACACCTTTGTCCCAGAGATCTTGGTACATAATATTTTCATTAATATTTAGCCCAAAATATTTTCTAATTTCCATTTTTATTGCTTCTTTGACACATGAGTTATTCAGTAGGGCATTATTTTCCATTTTTAGATTTCCTAGCTGTCTTTTTTTTTTTTGTCTTTTTTTCCTAGCTGTCTTTTGTTTTTGATTTCTACCTTGATTCTACTGTGGTCAGAGAACATAATAGAATGACTTCTAGTCCTATGAAATTTGTTGAGACCTGACATTTGGTTCAGTGTTTGATCAATGTCGGTAAATATTCTACATGCCCTTTAAAAATGTGTGTGTTTACAGTTACTGGCTGCAGTGTTCTATAAACATCAATTAGATCAAATTTGTTCATCATAATGAGTAAATCTTCTATATTTCTACTGATTTTTTTATTTTATTCTAATTGTTCTGTCAGTCCTTGAGAGTTTTGTGCACCTCTCCAATTATTATTGTGGATTTATTTCTTTTAGTCCTTTCCATTTTTCCTTCAAGTATATTGAAGCATATATTACTGGGGACATATAAATTTAAGATTGTTGCATCTTTTTGTTAGATTGACTTTTAACATTGTAATATGTCCCCCTGTATCTCTAATAATGCTCTTTACCTTAAAGTCTACTTTGTCTGATATTAACATAGGCACATCAGCTTTCTTTTTGGCTAGTATTTGCATGGTACATGTTTTTTCATCAGTTTACTTTCAACTTTTCAAGATTATGTTTAAGGTGTGCTTTAATAAGTGGCATGTAGAATGTTTGTTCTAACAAATTTTGCTATTTAATTGGAGTATTTTGTTAATTTGCATTTCAATTAATTAGTGATATATTGGGATTTATACATAGCATTTTACTTCTTGTTTTCTCTTTTTGCCCTCTCTTGGTTTTTTTTTTTTTTCATGTTTTCCTTCTTTCTTGCCTTTTAAAACTTAATTATATTTTATTATTCTACTTTTTTTCTCTATTAGCTTGTTTGTTATAGTCTCTAAGTGGTTCCTCTAAACACTACAACAGGTACCTTTGACTTATTAAGAGTCTGATATAACTTAAACCCCACAAAAATGCTAGAACTTAAAACAACTTTAATTTACTCCATTCCTACTTTTTTATTTTTACTATCATTTTAACTTCACAAATATTTTAAATCCAAAGGAACATTAGTATTATTACTGATAACATTTGTTTATATGTATCTACATATTTAACCTTTTGTCTCTTTGCACATTCTTTTTAATATATCTTTTAGTGTAGGTCTGCTGATAATAAATTATCTCAGCTTTCATTTGTCTTGAAATGTTTTTTTTTGTGGGGGGGGCGGTTTGCCTTCATTACTCAAGAATATTTTTACTGGGTAATGAATTTTAAGTTGCCAGTTATTTTCTTTTAACATGTCAATGTGCAGTTCCATTGTTTGCTGATTTCCATCATGTTTCTTGATGTAGTCAAGTGTAAGTCTTGTAGCTACTCCTTTGAAGATTTGTCTTTGGTTTTGGCAATTTTACTCTAATGTGCATGGTGGGGTTTCCTTTGTGTTTTTCCTCTATGGAGTTTAAAGTGCCTCTTGAATCTGTAACTAGGTGCCTTTTATAAGTTTATAAATTTTGCAGCTATTATCTCTTCAAATTTTCCTTCTCCCATTCTCTAGCTCCTGCTTTTTAGGACTCCAGAGACTCATATTTTGGCTCTTTTCACTATGTCCCATATGTTCTATCTTTTAGCTTCAATCTATGAATTTGCTTCAATCTAGATATTTTGTACTCACTACTATTCCAATTTATTAATCTTCTCTTCATCTATGTACAATCTGTTCTTCAATCCACTACTATATTCTTAATTTTAGTTATTTTTCAATGCTAGAATTTCTTCTTTTTTAAATATTTCAATTGTATGGTGAAATTCTGCATTTTCTCCTCTATTTTATTGTACATGTTAGTCACAGTTATTTTAAAGCCCATTTCTGATTTTGTTCACCTGTAGGACTGTTTCTATTGTCTAGTTTTCTCTTACTCCTGTTTTTGGCATATCTAAATTTTTATTGAATCCCAGCCATTGTGAGTGAAAAAATGTTAGTGGTTCTGGATGATGATATTCTACTCCAGAGATTCATCTTGTCTTTTGGCAGGTATCTAGAGTGTGGGGGACATCACCATGATCCATTCACAAACTTTGCAGACTTGTGTCTGGGATGCAGTTTTTATGAGGTTCAGCCTACACTTTGTTCATATCTACCATTATAGGTATTGCTCTTTGTGTCCTAACTGAGAGCCTAGGACATTTTAGTCAGGCCTCTCCTAGGCGGGACCTAAACTCTAATTTTTATTTCCTCAGCACCAAGAGTCTGTAGAAAACTCTTTTCTACTTCTCAGCCATTATCTGTTTGGCTTCTCAGCCCCCTGCCTTCTACAGCTTAGCATCAGCACATGCCAGTAGGTTCACTTTTCTGTCCCTCGCTTCCCTCTGCCATCTTGATTACTTAAATTCTTTCTCCCTTGGTAGCACCAGACTTCAGTTTTCATCTTTCCAGCCCTGTGAGTTTGCCGGAAGTTCTCCTGGCTTCTCTGCCTTTCTTCCAACACTAAGAACCTGGTATACAGAATTTTGGATTCATCTCAAAAAACTTCTTTTTCTTCCAAATCTTGTCATCTGGATGCCTCAGTAGTTAGCTGATGCTTTTTTTTTTTTTTTAATTTAGCTTCTGGCTTTTCTAATTGTTTTTGGCAGAAGTGTTGGTCTGCTTCAAGTTACTTCATTATACTCAAAAACCTGTTTATTGATTTAAAATAGAAATTCTTAGTGATGCCATTACCACCTTGAACACTTTGAAGCCTCAGGGGTTCCCAGCCATGTCTCTGACTAAATGATTTCTGAGGTATATTTAATTTTAACTTCCAATGATTCTTTCATGTAAACGTCATGGACTTTAATGGTGTATGGGAAATGGTCATTTCTTTTGCTTAATTCTAACATCTGTTTTATCTTGGGGTACTTTATTAGAAAAAGGGTTATGAGCACAAAACATGTGAATAGAAAGAAAAAATAGTGAGTTTCCATGGTTGAAACATATTTGAATTAATTTGTGAACCAGTCATAGGCAATGAAGTCTCCCCAAAAAAGATTATGGGATGTAATAGGGAAATAAAAGTACAAAAAGGAATGTCAGGATATGTTCTTTGATTCTATCTCATAAACAATTGCTGTGTTCTCATGCCATTTTTTTAAAGTACAGAAAGGAGAAAATAGCAAAATTGAACTAGAATGACAAGATGAAATTAATGATGACCAGAGGTTGTAATGACTAGGACCCTATGCAGATTAAGTACTTGATACATGCTTGCTATGAGACAAATGAAAAATGTACGTTTAGGAAGCATTGCTTGGTTCAGTAAAGCAGGGTTTTGTTGTTGTTGTTGTCGTCATTGTTGTTGATAATGACGTTGTTCCCCAGTCATCTGTTTCTCGATGACTTAGTACCTTTAGGAAAATTATCTATTTCGCTAGTTCACTAATGTTGATCCAGAGGGAAAGGGTAAGCTTAGCTTAGCTAAAGTTCCTTTGTCATCAGAACTTTAAGAGGAATAAAAAATGGCTTCCAGGGCTTCCCTGATGGCGCAGTGGTTGAGAGTCCGCCTGACGATGCAGGGGACACAGGTTCGTGCCCCGGTCCGGGAAGATCCCACATGCCGCGGAGCGGCTGGGCCCGTGAGCCATGGCCGCTGAGCCTGCGCGTCCGGAGCCTGTGGTCCGCAACAGGAGAGGCCACAAAAGTGAGAGGCCCGCGTATCGCAAAAAAAAAAAGAAAAAAAAAAAGGCTTCCAGCTCAGAATTATATTTTATCATATACAAAAAGCAATTCTTTAGCATTTGAACCCTAATATAATTTTTGTGTGGATCAAGGTCAGATTTTCTAAGCCACCAGGTCACTTACCATAGCCGTCTTGACTCTGATCTAAAGGACTGGGTCAGATTATCCCTGAGCGGAATCTAAAAATGTGACTTTGTGACTCCAGAAAGTTTGGCAGAGGAATAATTAACTAAAGGAACAGATCTTAACACTGGTAATAGGCCTATGACTTCTTCACTTCTGAGAATATCTAGACTCTGTTCTACTTCCAGGTCAGTCCTGATTCAGGTATAAAAGAAGGAAAGAGAGGGATTTCCCTGTCAGTCCAGTGGTTAAGACTCTGTGCTTCCACTGCAGGGGGCACAGGTTCGATCCCTGGTCAGGATGGGAAAGCTGTGGGGATTGAAATGAAAGTACTTTTCATATCGTGGAGCAACTATTAGTGTGATTTCCCTACAAAGTAAATGTGGCTCTGCTTCTGCCTTTAATCTTAGTAATTGAACTGAATCCAGTTCAATTTGATATATCCTGAGGCTTACTTTGGAACAAACCCAGAGCTCTGGGTCCCTCCCACCCCCATCGCACAACTTTAATCCCCTAAAGCTAAACTTGTACCCCTGAGCCCCTTGGGTATTAAAATACAAATTGCCTGGATGTTCACCTTATGGCAGTTGATTTACAAAATCACAATACATTTCCTTCGTATCTCTCTTTTTACTCTTGACGTACTTAGGATCCCGCACAGGATCCTGAATCAGTTATATACCAGGAAAAGTGCTTGATATTGTCATAAATATTATCTTTTGTATCTTGAAAATAATCTTGTGAGGTAGCAAATGTTATTCTACTTACAGAGGTGAGAAAACAAATACTCAAGGTGCTCTCAAGCAGTATCTTACTGCTATGAAGTAACAATCTTAAATTCGGGCTCCAGTGTTCTAACGTCAAGTTCAGTGCTCTTTTTAGAAACACAAAGGATATCAGTAAATACTTGGTTGATTGTTGACTGAGAAGGAACAATTTTCCTAAAATAAAAGGCAGACTTCAAATGACTTCCTTGCTTCAGTTTAACACTCATTACCTCCTTTTTGAATGCCAGCCAAGGGAAATGATTAGTTTGATTATTGCCATTTATAAATGGGAAAGTCGAGACCAAATAAGCTTTATTGAAGGCCTCAACTTTCAGTTGTCATTCTACATTTCTCAGTAAGGAAAGCTGAGATGTGTGGCGGTTGTCACCTTGTCTGAAGGTGAGATGGAGTGTTTCAGTGATGAAGAGAGTCTGATATGATGACTAGGATTTCTGGGTGAATACAGAGTGAGAGAGGGGGCAGATATCATTTCTGCCCCCTTAAAACATGTTCTGCACCGAAAATAATTTTTTCCAATCTGAGGCATTGTAGTGCAACATTTATTAAACATTTAGGATGAGCTAGGTATTGTGGGGGGTATAATATAAACAAGCCGAAGCTCTGGTCTTCAAGAGATAGTCATTTAATGGAAAAAAAAAGTTCTGACATCATCATTCACATAGTTCTGAGTTAATTAAGTTTGAGGAAATGATTTGCCACTTACAAATACCTGCTTTCTAATTCCTACCAACACCAAGTCTTAGTAGCTTTTAAGCTGTATTGCGTGGCAGCTAACGGTTCTGTTGAGCTCCCTTGGGTGTGATTCTGTGCTGTGATGGTAGAAGTTGGGGAAATGGGGGAGGTAGACAGGCTGAGCTGATAGGTTCCTGGGTGGTTTATCCTAAATTCGCCTAAGCAGCTTTGATATTATATGTTTTGTATTTTGGGCTTCTTCGTAAGATTCATTTGGGAGAAGTAAACAGGCTCTGCAACTAAAAAGTTTAAATCATATTGCTATGCAACAATAACAAAACATTCAGGCTCTCTGGTGGGGCACTCATCTAAATTCTTTGTGGTCCTGCAGCAACCAGAAATTACTTCCCTCATTTGAAAAGCAGTATTGAGATAATCTGCGGTTAAGTTTTGAGAGTGAAAAGGGTTGTTTCACCGCCCACTTATTTGCCAAGAAAGGATCCTCTGAAGAGGGAATGAGTGAACATTATAGAAATTGTCCTTTCATTTTGTCAAAAGGGATTGACAAGATAGATCAAGCTGTAAGAAGGCAGATGCAGCCCAGCCAAGTGGGATCTAAATGCCAGGGAAGACTTCTCTTAAACGATTTGAGGCAGAGTACCATGCAACTAATAATTGTTTCAAGGGGAGTAAATGGCCAAGAATGAAATATGCTAGTGGGGTCTCTACTTATTTTTTGTCTCTCCAAGACAGTTCATAGTATGAAGAATAAACACTAAGCAGTTCAGTCATTTAGATAGTTTGAAAAGATAAAAGAATTAAAACAAAACAAACAAAACATGGCTAAGTTCTGTGAAATGGAAAACAAGATTTCCATGCAGATGACTGATGAGTTATGCATAAATCATTCCTGAGCAAAAGCTTTGGGGCCACTTGTTTTTGGTTTGGTTTGGTTATTTTTAAGTGGGAAAATGGGTCAGTTGGTCTTATAAAACATTCCCACAAAACTTGTCATTCTGACATGTGGTACAATATAGGCAGCAGAGATAAGAAAAATCACATCTGAAATGACTCCTCTCGTTGATGTTACCTGGGCTCCTTCAACCTGATTTGTAAGAAAAAGAGCGCTTGTCTGTAGAAAACATTCATCCCTCTGGAAACTTCCTTTTCTGTTCCTACTCACTGAGGAAGCAAAAGGAAATCAGCATCTGTCCCAGTTGCCTCCAATGCAGAATCAAGCTTCCACCATTGTGATCACTTAAAAATGAAAATACAAGGCTGCTTTTGACCCAGTTTTGTTTCTGGCAGTGATGTAATCATTAAGGAAATATCTAGAAACTCCTGTAAGGCTCCACCCCAAAAGTGCAGGGCCTTCCCCAACGAGCCAGAATCAGCTAAGATGACCATCGGTAGCAAACGTCTCAAAACTCCAGAAGGCAGGAGCCATAGCTCTGCTTCCCTTTTCTACCCTCTCCCTTCCTTATCCCCCACTCCCTTCTACCTTCATAGCTACTAAGTGCTCCCTCTGGAATGTTTGAAGGTGAGGATTTAGGTTTGAGCAACCTGTTAAAAATATGAATTGTTACCATGAACTCAAAGTGGCCTTTCAGCTTTGCTGACAGAAATTTACTCCATGTAGACAACCCCCCACCCCCCCAAAAAAATTAAGCAGGTAAGGTCATTTGGAGTTGAAACAAGCATGCAGTCGGTGTGTTTGAAAATGAAATTATAATTAACCTGCTGATGGCTGTGAGGTGTTACCTTGAACTCTGTGTGGCCTCTTGGCACAGCGGCTGAACTTGCTTTATTGAATACCCAGAGACCTGAACAGGTGAAATCAGGATATGTCCAGGGCCAGTTGTACTTTTAGAAAGAAGGTTATGTCTCTTTTAGTGCCTGTTTTAAGAGAGTTGAGGATTAATTGAGCAGCATTAATCAGAAAATAAAAATGAGTTTTGACCATCCATGTCTATGTGAAACATAAAATTTGTTACAACTGCTGAGGAAAATGACTTGCCCACTTGGTGAATTGATTCCTGAAGTGATGAAAGATTACTAAGCCAGATAGTGGCCTAGGAAGATTATTGCAATTTGGAAATCATATATTATCTACATGTTTAGGAAAACATTGTAATTACCAGCTGAGAGCTATGAAGTGTTGCTCGAAGTCCAAGTGGTCTGTTGACACATGGTTTGGACAACTTTATGGAACTATTCAAAATGAGGTAGGTAAAATTATACAGCAGTAACTTAGCATTGTTAATGACAAGGAGGGATGGTGAGTTCATTTATGGTGTTGAATGAATGAGTCAGAGATAAACTTTAACTCTCTCTTGTCCATGAAATATTATTTTAAAGGAAGTGTGCAGCTTACTGCCTTATATAATCAACAGAATTGAATAATGGTACTGCAGTTGTCAAGTATGTCCTAGGTTAAGGGAATACCATAAACAATTAATTTATTGACAGAGTTGGTTATAAGGTGTACCCTGTCGTGCCTTTAAACTGGCAAGAAATCCATGTCATCCCTTGTCACACTGAGTAAAAACGAACTGCATTATTCTGCTACTTCTGTCTTCACATCTCTTCCCTCTCATTATACAATATCAGTGCATGGTAAAGTCACATTTTACAAAAGCAAAAATTTGGGGATCCTCCTTGTTTTAGCTGAGAGTACCTATTGTTAGACTAAACAAAGTGTTTGGTTCATTTTGTGCTTTTGACAGACTGGCTAGAATGAATGCTCTTGTTGGTTTATTAAACAAAGAATAATAATCCAAAATGGGGTTTTATTACTGGGTGGGATTACTCATTCATGGAATGATCTAATTGTTCACACCTCTGCCTAGTTTAAGCAATAAAGTATAGGTAACATGGAGGTTTTCCTATTTCAAAACAAGTTTCAGTTAGGACACATATAAAAACACTCTTGGCCTTCCCAACTTTTTTTTTTAGTAGGAGCCTATGTTATATACACTTGTATTTCTTATAGTATACTTAAATGAAGAAGAAACTTCACAAGGTACAAAACCAGTAATCCAGGCTCATCTCAACTTAATGCATTTCACTTGGTTGGTGATTAAGGTTCAACATTGCTAACAGACCAGAGGGATCTATCTTTTTGAAAGAAAATGCTTTGTATTTGCCCAGCGTGTTTAATCTCAATCCAGTGCACAAACTTAGAAATAGACTAAACCCTCTACCATAGTTTTAGGTATGATCATGTCAGCTCAGTGTCAACAGAGGTTGACTGCCTCACTGTCCACAGTGATTGACTGCCTAGTCCCACTTTGGGGTGCCATATAGATTTTGATGGACTTTGGTGTAACTTGAAATACCTGCCTAAATGTATAAGGCCTCAGATAATTTTATTCCTCTTGTTTTCCCCAACAGTCTGATAGGTGTTCTCCAGTTCACAGGTACATCATGTTTCTATCCTGTATTTAGAAGCATCACACTTTATTTGTGCCATTTCTGCAATCTGGGATGCTCACCCTATCCTAGCTTCGACTGTATCTGTCTGCCTGCCTTCTCTGTGAAGCCTTTCCTTAGCATCCCATTCCAACCTCTGAACTCTTATATTGATTTTCTGTAGCACTCATAATGGTGGCAGATACATGACATAACTTATGCAAGTATCCACACTAATATCAGCACTTATAAACTTTATCGTAGTTATTTTACATATTTGTCTCAATGACTCCTCTACTTTTTCATGTTAGCCCCTCCCTTCCAATTATTGCCAAAGTGACCTTTCTAAAATACAAATTTGATTGATCATTCTTCTGGATCTGCCCATCATCTGCAGGGAAGAAAGAGAAAGCCCAGAGAAAGCACTTGCATATAACTATCTTTTTAGGCCAGCTCCTACCTGCCTTTCCAGCTGTGTCTTCTACCACTCCCTTGGTATACCCGCACAAAATTTGTTGCCGTTCACCCAACATGACATAGCAAAGTGTCTTCCTTTTAGCTAGGCACTTATACCCCTGGCAAACATTTACTCAACTTTTAAGACTCAGATGTCTCCTCCCCTTGGAAACCTTCCCTGACTCTCCCAGGCAGGGACTGGCCTGCTCTTTGCACCTCCTTAACACCTTACACAATGCTCTGATACAGCGTATCTTACTATACTGTATTTATTTTCCTATATGTCTCCACTACTAGCTGTGCACTGTTTAATTAAGATAGAAACTGTTGCCTTCCTCGTTTTTATATCCTTACCTTGGTTCCTGGCACATAGCAGCTGTTCAGTAAATAAATGTTTGTCAAATGAATGAATGAATGAATGAACAAATGAACTTTCTTAAATGAAAATTTTTTAAAAGCCAAGTAATCTCCAATGAGAGAGATGCTTTAAATTAAAGTTATTTTATATCTATAAATGTCCTTCTTTTATGTCAATATATGAACTACTTGCTAAGGGGCCTGGGGACACACCGCTCTATTGTATTTCAGCAGAGAATCCAGTCCCTTGAAATGTGTCTTGACCATGAATACTTTGATTGGAGAAAGTCTTCTAGTTTGAGTGGAAGTGATTATTACCATTGTTGTTGATCACACTTAGATTGCAAAGTAGGTCAGATAGGTGTAAGCACAATTTGACTGTAACAAGAAGGGTAGAGTCTTTAGTCTCACCTTTTACCTTCTGTTTAATGCAATGTGAGCTTCAGAAAATGAACACTGTTCCTTAGTGTTTTGAAATATTTTCAGCCAAGACCTTAACAGGAGGGAATTAGTCCATATTCCCACCTGCTTTGTAATTATTCTCCAGTAAGACCCAAGCAATGGCCAATTCTATCCAAAATTAGCATAAGAGAAGAATGCCACTAACATCCTATTCAGGGCCAACCACCGGGCTTCTCCATCAGCCAACCCTCAGCCCCCAGAACTGAAAGCACAAACTTGAAATTTGATCTTGTGTTTCTTTTTCTGTCACTGAGACTTAGTTCTACCCGCCAGGGCTCTCTAAGCAGGTAAGAGAAGCAGCTTAGGAATAAATAGTGAGAACTGCCATTTTACAGAAGAGTAGAACAAGGCATGCCAAGGTCATGTAGTTTGTGAAATGATGATGGGAAGGTTCAGGTACAGGTCAGTGCAGTGCTGAGGAAAGCACCCAGGTATCCTTGACAGATAACCTTGGCTAAACACCCAACACTTCCACCCTGGGCAGTTTAACTTGTGCCAGTGATCCCACAGATTTTCTGAATGAATTACCGTAATTGGATTTAATTAAGGGGGGGATGTTTCCTGTACACACCAAACAAGCTGCACACTGGATTGTTTTGCCTAGATGACAGGGAAGAAGAAACCCAACAGGAAATATATCTTTGCAAATTAGAAAAGTTGATACGCTAAGTCCTGCAAACATTGGGCACTTATCCAAAGTGAACTCCTAGTGACCCCCTGGCACCTTGGCTCACCTCACCATACTTCATAGCCAGAAGCATACCAGGTGGATTCCCGTTCTTACCTCCCTGATAAGGCAGCAGGACCTTGCCACACCCATCCTCACATCCAGTCTCCTTCCCTGCTTCCCCTGACCCCAGGTCTGTTAGAAATCAGGGTGATAATGCTATTGAGGTACAGGCTATAAACCATATCAGTATGTACGTAAGTAGAGGGAGGGGAAATCGGGAGGAAAAAGCACAAAAGGCAAATGGAGAGTTCAGCTTCACCTCTAGGTGACCTTGGCAGCATGTGGAGTAGAAGGGAAATTGCCAGGAACTTGCAGTCTTTTGTTGAGCATTGTTTTGACTTGGCTTTGCTACAGAGCAACTTTGGGGGACTGGGGCAAAAAATAGGTCATTGTGAACCGCAGGTGCAGTTTTGATCTTGAACTATAATCTGTTGCAGTATATGTGCAAACCCAGAAGTATTTATCAAGACGAAAATGAAGCTTTTCCTCATAGGTACACAGACCACTTTACATTGTAATAGCACCAACAACATAAGTGGGTTTTTTCCCCAAAAAATGGAAGGATAAAATAGCATTCTCTCCTTCCCTCCCCCTGCCCCTCTCCCTCCCTTTTTCTCTCCCTCCCTCCCTTCCTCCCTCAATCTGTCTCTCTTCCTCTCTCACCTTCTCTCACTCCCTCCTTCCTTCACCCCCTCCTTTGATAGACTATGCTTCTCTGTTGTGAAAAACCTCATTTGACAAACCAACTCTTGACTCTCAAGGTTCCCTCCTCAGGAGATACTGATTAATGTAGGCAGACTCACTCAAAGATTCAGTGACAGGCAAGATATTCAGAAGGCTGGGATTTTAACTCTTACTCACAAACAGTCAGCATTCACCACGATCTTTGCCTACTTAATTTAGACTCTTGAGAGTATGCACGCCAGTGTGCAGAAAGAACATATCCCAACGAATGAAAGGAAGAGAGTTCTAAAACCCTTACTCTTGGCCTCAATCATGTCACTTAATCCCTCCCACCATCTGTTACCTCATTTTCTAAACGTAATAGGAAACATGTCAAAGCACCTGGCTGCTAAAATGATAGGCACTGTCTCTGGACGAAGATGAAAATCTGGAGAGTATTGCTCGAGCAATTTTGTCTTGAGAATTACTAAAAAACATTGCTGGGTTGCTGATTTCTTCCTTCCAAAGTATTTTGTACACACAAAGACAATTAAGAGAGCAGAGGTTTAAATTTCAGCAAGAAATACTTAGATTAGCCTAGAAATGCCCTGCCACCTATTTGTCTAGGGAAGGAGCCATTTAGGTGAGGCTTAATACACAAGAAAGTAACTTTTATTCATTTTCTGATCACTGTGACTTTTGAAGATTAATAAATAGAGGAAAATAGGTACCTGCTACTGATAATTTTGGGGCAAAGTTGGATTCATTGACAGAAAATGTTGTTGAAAAATGTAAACAGCTAAGAAAAGCAGTTTTATTATGTTTTTGACAGTGGCTTGTGATGTGTTCTGGATAGCACAGGCGGGAAGGTGGGAAAGGAAGGATAGGTAGACAGATGGACTCCTTTGGAGGCTTCTTCAAATTTTGTGATTTAATATGTTTGAAGAGCTCAAATTTTTTTAGGTTTTTATTCTGAACCTTTATTGATATTTGGAGGAAAGAGGTATAGAGTATTGTCCCTTTTCAGGAGGAAAGCGAGACTTGGAGCGGACAGATATCTTAGGACAATCTGTTGGCCTTCATTTGGGATTCCTCCCCTGTAATTCAGGGTGGGATCCCCTGAGACCACTAGGCTGCTTAGAAAGAGTACCAGCCGCCATCACCTTCCAGTGCCCCAGAATTTTGTCCACCCAGGGGACTCAGCTGCTGCCAACAGAAAGTATCACATTTCTGTGATCTCTGGAATCCAGGTTCCCAGAGGGGAGCAGTGATCCAGAGTACCTAGCTACCAGCTACACCTCTGTTGTTCTAGAAGCCTAAAATTCCCAGGCCTGGATTCTGCTAAACTAGAATAGTGACTCTCAGTGATGATGGGTGGGGGTTGGGGGTTGGGGCACATCTAGAAGACTTCCTGTCTCTGGTCACCAGCTCACATCCTATACTTACTTATTCACCCCTTCATATCTCCCACTATTATGATGGAAACCTCTCATATTCATCATGTATGTAAAATTAATAAAAGAATGGTTAACTTTAAAAAGCCCATATATTACAATAAATGGTCCCTCATCCCTTTCATTTTCACTGACCATTCTTTGAATATTTCCTATGTGCTAGGCAAAAACTTAGCAGTGTATTCATACATTAGCTCAGAAAATTTTCCAAAAACTATGTGAGATAAGAATTATTATTTCCATTTTATAGATGAGGAAACTGAAGCTCAAAAAGGTTAAGCAGCATAGCTAAAGTCACACTTTGTGGCCGAACCGGGAGTTGAGCCCAGATCTGTCTGATGCCAAAGCTACTTAATTGTTATGCTATTCTGCCTCCTCTTGCCAATGACCTTGCCTAGAACTAGTATAGCTGAATGGCTGGCCCATGTCTGAAGTAGCAAATGTTCATTCAGATAGCCATGAACTCTCCACCTTTAAGTTTCAGAGGAAACATTAAACGGTGTTAAGTTTTTACTTATGTTTAGAATTCCTGACATCCCACAGATGCATTTTTCCATACCTCAAAGTAAATACAGTCAAGTGATTGGCCCCTTTGAGACCTAATTTTTTAAATAAATTTAAATATAACAAATACTATATCCCTACTATCCAGACTGGAAAATTATCATTTTTGTTTGTTTGTGTCATTTTTATTTTTATTTAAAAATTTATACAATTGGTAAGAAATAGAAAAAGAAAGGAAAAATAGTTACATGAAAATAAATAAAAGAAAGCAAAACATTGTAGCATAGATAACATCCTACCTGATACCGAGGCAAGCCC
The DNA here is from genome assembly GCF_011762595.2 of Tursiops truncatus. Lineage (NCBI taxonomy): Eukaryota > Metazoa > Chordata > Mammalia > Artiodactyla > Delphinidae > Tursiops > Tursiops truncatus. Next base: position 28,089,980 of record NC_047047.1, read on the forward strand.
ATTCCTGCCATGAATTTGGCATTTATCCTTTCAGTTTTTTTTTAATATTTTTAAGCCATTTATGAGTGCCTGGGTATTATATGTAATGTTGCTTTGTGTGTTTTCTAAGTTAATGTATGTAGATCATGCCGTGTATCATTCTGCAACATTTTTTTCATTCAGTAGTATTTTCAGAATTTCTTCATGCTAATAATGAGATCTGATTTGTTCCTTGTATCTGTTATGTAGTATTCCATTAATTGCTATGCCATATTTTATTTTCCATTCTGCTATTGATGAACATTTCAATTGTTTCCACTTTATTATTTTTTTTCCAAATAGTATTTCATGGAACATTCTTGTTTGTTTCCTTGTGCATACATATGTGTGTTTCTTGAGAGTTTATACCTAAAAGCATACCTAGAAGTAAAATGACTGGCTCATTGAGTTGTCTTGTCTTGACGCACATGAGATTTTTATATGTTGAGATGAACCCAAGTGAAACCATCAGTGTGTGTTTACAGTAAGAGAAGAAAGGTGGGGATAGTGTCAATGCAGAGTGTAGAAACGAGAGACTGGCTCCTATGGCTGTCTATAGCATTGTTCCCATTCAACATGTAATGTCAGTCTTCAGCTCTATAGGCAGGAGAGATCAACATGGTTCAGTGGATTATATATGTCATCTTTATTGGTCCATTATCCCTTTTTTATACACGTGGGGATAGGCCCATTCCTTAATTCAGGAAAAGGAAATAAAATGTTTTATGCCCCAGATTCAAACATCAGCCAGCTCTGTGGTGTTCTAAGCAAACTGCTTTCGGGATCTTCATAATATTCCAGCTGTCCATCAGAATGCTTTATTGTGGTGTCTGCAGCAGAACCTGAAAGAGAGAATTCCCCTTTGCAGGAGTGGCTGAGAAAGGCAAGATTGTGCATTGTCTGGGCATTCTGCTGCATTTATAAAGTATTTATGTACTTTATTTAGTGGCTGTGGCTATGACTTTATCTTCTTTTAGCTCATTTTCCAGCGTAACATGATAAGACCACTCCTGCCATTATGATTTACCATGCAGTAAACAATGAGGGCTTTTGGTTTGCATTTTATAGAATTGCTTTATTCTGCTCTCCTTCCAACCCCTTTGGGAAACAATTGACGATTGATGTTTCTCTTTTGGATTTCTCAAAGTGAATTGAACATTCCTAGATTTGGTTTCTATTTGTTATTCAGCTTGTAAAATCCATCACTTTGGGGATAAGAATGGCTTGTGTCCAGCATAATAGCTTTTTGCTTACTAGTCTACCTGGTGACAGGAGGGGAAGCACAACATGGCTTGCCCTGGCCCTATCTCTATTGTTCTTTTCATATTCTACTTCAAACATAGCAGTGCCCCACTCCCAAACAAACAAGGATTGAGTGTCACTTTTGACCATGGAGCATAGTCTCTTCACAGCAGCCCATCTTCAGTCATAGGAAGTTCAGGTATATCAGAGTCAAAGTACTGCAGAACTGACCATACTGGGATATGCAGGCCAAGTCTGACACTGGCTGCTGTCCTCCTGTTAACCGGCTCTAGCAGCCTGTTGTACAAACCTGCTCATCCTAGGGACCAGTTAATTTCATAAGGCAAGTTTATTCCACTGATAGAAGAAGAGCAGTTTCTGGATATTTTGTGTTCAGAGGCTTTCATGTAATTTTCAATCTGATGTCAAATATAAATTAATCCCAATTTTAAATTATCCCCCAACTTTGGATCTTGCTTTCGGAGGAAAAGCTTCAGTATAGGTGTGTTTATATTTTATGCATCCATTTTTTTCTCATATCAGCATAGCTTGTTTATTGTCTGCATGTTTGTCTTTTTAACATCAGTTGCTAAGTTCCTTTAAGGCAGGCCTCATTCTCTTTTTTGTGAGTTTCAATTCTCAGTGCCTTTTGTCTTGTTGATTTGCAGTAAGTATATATTGAATTAATTCCATATGTATTTTGAGGGATGAATTCAGAACTTATGGGAGGTAGGAAAGATAAAAAGAAAGCACATAAGCCAAAACTCAACCAGTATGCAACAGAATGCTATTTTGCCCAATGCTCTCAAACTTAATTTTAACTACTACCCCAGAGGTAATATACATCATTTCATTCTGCACCTTTGCTATATATATTTTATATTCAAAATTCTGATTAAAAGGTGAGTATAGTTTATATCCCAGAACTTCACCTATTACCACCTGGGCCAATATTTAATTGTCTTGAATTTCTTTATGATCTGTCTTTAATGTCGGGGAGTAAGTGTTGGGATTTCAGTTGGGAGGTGCAGGAAACCCATCTGGGCTGTACTCGACCTCTGAAACAAAGACCAGGGGATGCTCACTCAGATGTTTTGATCCTCTGCTACTAGATCCTTTAAGACCTCTATCCAGAGAGGTTAAGTAAGCCTATATTTTCTTCTCCTTTGTGGACAGGAGTGGAGACCCAAGTAAGGAAATTAAACTGGCCTAGAAGAAGGAAGTTCTTGATCCTAAGACTCATTGTTTTCCATTCATTCCTTTTGTCATCACAAAAACTCTGTTATCCATGTTGAAGAAACATATTTTTTCTGTCCAACGGGTTATTTTCAATATGATATATGGAAAGAATTCTGACCTAAGAATAAATAGATTCATTTCCTATTTCTGTCTCTGCCACTACCTTCTTGAGTAAATGGGAACAAGTAATCTAACCTTTCTTGTCAATTGTCATTGGAGACAGTTAGCTGTGAGAATAAGCCCATACCTAAGGCATTGCATTTGATTTGGAATACCACATTTTAAGCAGGACACTGATAAAGTACATTTAGAAGAAAAAATTAATCAGGTTATCAAGAAATCTGGAAAACCTATTTAAAGAACTGTGGGTATTTCAACCTGGAAAAGAGAAGACTCAGGAAATTTATGATATCCAGTTTCAAATATATGAGGACCTAACTTGAAGAGAACTGTGAGTAGACTTACTTCTGTTTTGCTAACTAGGACCCATGATTGGAAGTTAAAGGGAAGCAGATTTCCTCTCAGAGAAAAACTTGTCAACAGCTAGAGAGCTCAAAAATTGTAGCAGACCACATTTCCTATAACTTGAGGCATGCAAGCAGAAAACAGATTCACATTTATAAGGGCTGTTTTATATTGGGTAGCAAATTATACTAAATGATTGCCAAGGTCCCTTCCCAAGCTAAAAGTCATGATTTTGTGAGTAGACAAAGTCAAACTCCTTCCACCCTTCACTTCTATCATCCTAAAAGATCCATATGTTTTAACAAACTTTTCTTGAAATCATGGGAAGAATAGATAAAACATGTTGTTTTATTACTTTTGAATCTGGCAGAACTTCTCAGTCTCTGATATGATCACATGTTCCCTGGAGGGGGTGCTCCAAGCTTGTTCTTCCTCTGCTTGTTCTCTCTCCCTCCAAGCACATCTGCCACGTTTTTTTTTTTTTTCTTCTTCTTCTTAGTGATTTTTGTATTTCTTTGAATCTTTACAGGTGGTAGCAATTTTGGTTCATCTGACTTGATGGTATGAAATTCTAAATAGTTGGGGGTCATTTGGAGTGATCACTTTTTTCTTTGTATTCTGGGTGCCTGGGGGAGTGTGTTTGGAGCTGTATTAGTTTATAGTCCTTGTCAACATAAACTCTTTATTCATCTTCACATCTCTCTGAAGAACAGACAGAGGAGGTTCATGATATCACAGATGTCATGCAGCAGACACAGAGTCAAGCAGAATTGTAGTAGTCTCTAAACTGGATAAATTTAGTAACATATTCTTAAGTCAGTGTTTTAGGGAAAAAAAATCTATAGATTATCACCAGATAGAAAGTAAGACTTTTGTTTTGGTGGACAGTGTCTCTAATAGGAAATTTGTTGGAATATGCTCTTGCATGTGGGAATATCTTCACCTCACCATCCCCCCAAGGATTAAGTTACCGAGAATTGCAGCTATTACAAGGAAATTGCCAAGATCTTCTCTGTTCTCTTATCAAATTATCTGGATGGCTGGGTTTTTCTTTTTTTTTTTTTTTACTTCCCCCACTCCCCTTTCTGAAATCTGCTGGAGCCCACATTTTATATGAGATTCTTTCCCATTACACTTTCCGGGTGTTTGAAATCCTGTCTAGATTATTGGCCATGGGGCAGGGAAAGGGAATCTTTGAACTTGATCTCTGTGGCAACATATTTTAAAACAATCTCTTCCAACTTCACAGAGGTTGTGCTAGTGACCCTCTGCTCACAATTGTTGCTTCACATAATCAAAACTGGATATGATTTCTGTTATCCTACAGACTTGCTCCAAAGCAAATTTTCAAAAGTAGATTGCCATTCTTTCATAATGCCCCAATCAGGCTTACCTCACCCTATGATATCGATGAAAGCCTGAAAGTCTCCATGGACCCCAGCATTCCCCTTGGATATGCACACACAGTTAAATTTCCCTTCATATATCTGCATTTCTTTAAGGTATAATTAAAGGTACTGCTTTATTATTATCTATAAACTTTATTAGCTATAAACTTAAGGGGGATCTCAACCACTGCTACTCTTCTAAGACAAAGGAGTCCAGAATGTCATACTGGGGTGACACTAGCTGGAGCTAAATTGTTCAGTAAAAAATGGGCTGATTATGGGCTTCCCTGGTGGCGCAGTGGTTGGGAGTCCGCCTGCTGATGCAGGGGACACGGGTTCGTGCCCCGGTCCGGGAAGATCCCACATGCTGCGGAGCGGCTGGGCCCGTGAGCCATGGCCACTGAGCCTGCGCGTCCGGAGCCTGTGGTCCGCAACGGGAGAGGCCACAACAGTGAGAGGCCCGCATACCGCAAAAAAAAAAAAAGGGCTGATTATAGCAACCAGAATGCTCCTACATTGTTGATGGGAATGTAAAATGATATTCACTTTGGAAAATGGTTTGGCACTTTCTTATGAAAGTAAACATGTACCTACTTTATAACCCAGCAATTCCAATCCCCCAGGTATTTATCCAAGACGAAAACATATGTCCACAAAAAGACTTTAAAAGGAATGCTCATAGCAACTGTATTCGTAATTGTAAAAACCTGGAACATCCCAAGTGTCCATCAATAGGAGAATGAATAAACTGTAGTATATTCATGTGATGGAATATCATTCTTCAGTAAAAAGGAACTGCTGATACATACAACAACATGGGTGCATTTCCAAAAGATGATACTGACCGAAAGAAATCCTATGTAAAAGAGAGAATATTGCATGCTGTTGTTTATGTGAAATTTCACAACAGATGACTATCTACTTTACAATATTCATGAATCAAGCAATACTAATAAGGTGGGAAAATAATCAAAACAGTGGTTGCCTCTGAGAGGTAGGGACTGAGTGATGGAAATATTCTACCTTCATAGGGATTGGGGTTACACAGGTGTTTGTATTTGTCAGAACTCATCTAAATTGTACACTTAAGATTTGTGCATTTCATTACTTGTAAATTTTATCTCATAAAAAAAAGTAGAATTGTAAACAAATATCGAACTCCAATGAATGATATGCATGATGAAATTGTCTACAAATACTTTGAAACACACCAAAAATAGAATAATTGATGAATATGTGTATGATAAAACAACTATAATAAAATGTAAATTGTAAAATTTAGCGGATGGGTATATAGTTGTTCATTGTTAAATTGTTTCAACTTTTCTATATGTTTGAAAATTTTTATAAAATGTTGGTACGGATAGTTGAGAAACATTAATAGACACAATGACAAGAAAAGCGAACCTTAAAATTTTCAATGGAGTAATTACTGTCTCAGTCTGTATATATTAGGGCCTTCTAATACTATTATTGTTAATATTATTATTATTATTAATATTATTATTATATTCACTCATTCACTTATTCAACAAGCATTCGTAGAGTACCCACTCTGCATCAATCCCTGGTCTAATTGCTGGTAACACCAGAATAAAAGAAACAAACCCTGCCCTTAAAGAGCGCACAGTCTAATAGGGGAGATAAGAGATGCTTCCATGCTGTTCATACTTAACTTTCTGAAAGAAAAACATCTTTGTTTCCTTGCTTCTTTGTCTTAGTAGTCTGAGAATTTAATAATAAATAATTGAAAGAATGCTAAGCCATTTAGGTTTAAAGAATGCATAAGTACCATTTTTTTTTTAGATTCCAAGACGTAGACATAGAGAATGGACTTGAGAACACGGAGTTGGGGGTGGGGGGGAAGGGGAAGCTGGGACAAAGTGACATATATGTGGCATGGACATATATACACTACCAAATGTAAAATAGCTAGTGCAAAGCAGCAGCATAGCACAGGGAGGTTAGCTCGGTGCTTTTCGAGGACCCAGAGGGGTAGGATAAGGAGGGTGGGAGGGAGGCTCAAGGCGGGGGCGGGGGGAATATGAGGATATATGTATGCATATGGCTGATTCACTTTGCTGTACAACAGAAATTAACACAGTATTCTGAAGCAATTATACTCCAATAAAGATTTTTAAAAAAGAATGCATAAGAATCTAATCAAAGTAGGATTTTAGTTGTAAAGTACTTAAAGACTCTAAAGGTGAAATCTAGTGAGTGAACCAGCCTCCTTCTGAAAATCTCAGGATAGAAGTTCCCAGAGGGTGTCCATTTTGTAGGACTGAATACAGAACCGTGGGAAGAGTCCCAGTTGCCTGAATGAGATATTTCTGTGCCCATTTAACTTTAACTCTTCAAAGAGACTGGAGTTGTAGGAATCAGAATGCTGTCTGGGATGATGTGATTCCTCCCCATCAGCCTCATACTGTCCTGTGACTGTGTAGGTTTTGGTGACTAGCCCAGCCCTGGAAAATGGGGTGGTTGGAACAAACAGAAGAAGTAACTCCTGCTTTGATCTTCCTCAAGATAAGGAGGCATCCGTGTTTCATTGATCTTTCTAGGTCTTCCTAATTCTGCAGAATTCACAAATCCTGTGATCTTCTGTAGCTGACAGACACGTAGTTCAGGCTCTCTATGTTAACAGGCCTTGTTAACACATGGTATTCAGCAAATGGTAAACATCAGAATAATACATTTCCTTCCTTGTTGACTTAATGACCAGGGATTCATAGTGATTTTTCATTCTGCTAAGATTGGGTTCACTCAGGATCAACAAGCTTTAATGATTAATTTTAGGCTCTAATACAAATATAATTTTTCCATACCTACTATTGCAGTTAGACATTAAGTTCAGGAGAAAAAAAAAATGTTAAACTTGAGAGCCAAGAAGATAACTCAAGCCTGGGTTTGAAAACAAACAAACAAAACCATATTTAGTCAAACTCGACCTTTTTTCTAAGAAGGAAGATGTGTTTTATTCTCTTTTTTAAAGCTGTGTGACTTCTGAAAGATGGAAAAGATTTTGTGAATATTCTTCTCAGATGTGACAAATCCACGTTGGCAGTACTAGTTTATATACAGACACTTTGAACAATACCTGTTTCACTTGGCCCGTGTTGTGTCACGTATGTACTTTCCCTTTGTGGAGAGAAAATACATAGTCATTTTGTTCACAGAACATGATGAGATGGGACAGGAGGGAGTCAGCCTAGGGACAGTGACTAGTTATGTAGAACAAAGGATATTAAGGGTTACTTTAGGCCCAAATTCCATGCCCCTGGAACCTGGAATAAATAGGTTCCAGATACTCGCTTTTACATTCAGCCTCTTTATGTTCACAGATACACACAGTCCACACCATCCGTACATTTAAGTGTTGAAAACTATGAGAATAGGTCTCTAATCCAATATAAAATTTAGCACTAGAAGGGATTTAATAATCATCTCTCCCTGTGATTCCCAAACTTAGTGGTCTTTAATTATGGGAACTTTTAAAAGATAGATAGATTTCAGAGCTTCAGTGATTCTGAGTTAGCAGGTTGGACAGGGGTGGTGTGATATGGGCTGGGAATCTGTAGTTTTATGTAAGCTTCCCATGTGATTCAGTTGATCAGCCAGTTTTGAACTGTATTCACCAGTACTCATCATTCTCATTCTCAGTTTTTCAAATAGGCAACTAATGCCCAGAGAAGTTATGACTTTTCCAGAGTCCTACAGCTAAAGCCAGAACTAGAGCTCCAGTCTCCTAATTTTCATTCCAGTGCCTTTTCACTCTACCTTGAAGCAACAGTTGCAGAGACCATCTGTTTCATGCTTTTTCTTTAAACTGAAATCACTTAAGTTCTTTAAATTTTAGTTACCTTATCTGCAGAATGTTATCTTATTTGCTGTATTAGTTTCCTGTGGCTGCTATAACAAATTACCACAAACTTGGTGGCTTAAAGCAACAGAAATTTATTGTTTAACATTTCTGGAGGCCAGAATTCCAAAATCAAATGTCAGAAGGCTCATGCTGTCTCCACAGCCTATAGCCTATAATCCTTCCTTGCCTCTTCCAGCTTCTGGTAGTTCAGGGGTTCCTTAGCTTGTGGCTTGCATTACTCCAATTTTTGCCTCTGTGTTAACATGGCCTCTCTTCTCCCCATGTATTCTCCTCTTTTGTCTCTCATAAGGATAATTGCCATTGGATTTAAGGCTCATCTGTTTAATCCAGGAATGATGTTTTCTTAAGACCTTTAACTAAGTTACATCTGCAAAGATCCTTTTTCCAATATGGTCATATTCACAGACACTAGAGATTAGGACCTGGACATATCTTTTTGTGGATCATCATTTAACCCACTAAATTTCACCTTCTGGCTTTAAAAACTTCAAATCCATCCCACATGTAAAACACATTCACCCTACTCCAACATCTCCAAAAGTTCAACCCATTACAACATTTACTCTAGGTCTGAAATCTCATTTAAATATTATCAGCTCAAAAGTCCCAAATTTCATCATCTAAATCATCTGTATCAGATGTGGGTGAGAATCTGGGTATGAGACGTACTGGAGCAAAACTCCTATCTATGGCTCTATGAACCTAGAAAATAAGTTGTTTCCAGAATACTATGGTGGGACAGGCACACGATAAGCATTTCCATTCCAAAAAGAATACCAAAATTAGGAAATTTACTGTTAGGAAAGTGTGCTCTTGGGAAAAAGACAAGGGTGTGCCTGGATAACCTTTTGCTGAAGAGATTCTGTATGTGACTCATTGATCCATTCAACCATCTCAGCAGAAGCCAGCAGAAATAGAAATGGGTTAACCAGGAAAGATCTATGGTGGGCCCTCTTTTTTCATGGTATTTCGCCTCTGGCTAGTGGGTACAAATCTAGATTGAGCCAGTGGTAATCAAGAGTAGATGAGTTGCATGTTTTTTTGTGAAAATAATCTCTCCCCACCAGTCCCCCGTAACCAAAACACACACACACACGCGCGCGCGCGCGCACACACAGGATTGAGCAAGAAGAAAGAATGTCTACATAAGGCAACAGTGACAGACATTTCATCCTTGTTTATATAAATACAATTAAATAAAGTTGTATAACTTCCAAAAATAGCTAAAACCCCTTCTGTGGCTCCAATGCCCTTCTCCCCTTTCCTGTGCCCTAATTTTACTCAGGAGTTATCAGATTGAGAGATAATACAACACTGTTTACATGGTGATGGGATTAATAAAGAGGGAAGAGTTGATTCTAGAGCGAAAGAGGGGATAATGGCAGGAACAAAGCTTTTTAATAGACAAAAAAGAGTGGGATTAGTGTGCAAGTGAAGGAGCAAGGATAGTTCATTCATTATAACAGAGGAAGAAGCAGAAGGTATGGATACGGATGCAAGTGCTAATAGATTTGGTGGTGATAAAATGGTATAAACAAAAATAGTTGTCTAATGTTGATGTTGATCAGGTGTGAAATTATTTAAGCTTTACATTTGCTAAATGTTAAATGAAAAGTCAGATTTTATTTCAGTTATAGCTGTGTTAATCATGATTAGGCTTAATAAATAAAGTTACAAAAGAGTAGAACTGAGGAAATGCTAAGTCAAGTGTTCGTCACACCCAATGACCAGTATATTTATACATTTCTCTGTAGGGAGTATCACAATATGGGTAAAGTATATTTTCCTGAGACCCAGTTATCTCAAGTGATTTTGAAGTGGTTTCAAACCTCATCCACGTCATTTGTCCTACTTAGAAAAATTAAAATTAAAATGCTATCCTCAAACTTACACATATATCTCATTAACTAACCTCTTGACACTTTTAGTTTCAAATGAATAACAGTGGGAATGGATTTGGTTCATATCTATGCTTACCAATGGAGAAATAACCCAGTTCACATTTGACAGCAGATATGTCATCATCATACTTACTCCTTTTGTATAAGGCATTTAAATTAGCTACTTCTTTTAGATTATTAGACTCTGGTGAAGAAGAAATTTTGTTACCTAAACATAAATTCCCATGTACACTTTGAACCATTCTTTGTGCCTAGAAAACCTATACTAAGAGGTTAGTTTATGATGAAAGACTTGGAATCCAAGTAGGAAAAGTTCATCAAAGAATAAGATCAGGAAAAAGCATGCTAAGGATTAAGTAGATGGGTGAGGTGGAGGGGAAAGGCAAGTATGAAGACACTGGCAATATCAAATAGAAAGTAAGCATGTGAAATAATGAAGACCCATGCTTCTTTCATCTTCAGAAAACAAATTGAAATTGAGTCTTTAATAAGTGATAAGAGGAAAAGGAACCATAAAATTTCCCCCAAATCATAATAGATTTAAAACCAAATAAATGTATTCACTTACAAAAATCTGACTTTTGCAGAGTATGTGCATATCTAGACAGTGTTGTCAAGATCAGAAAGGTACCAATCTGTTTGGTTCAACATAATAGAGACTGTATAGGGGCGACACATTCTGACTTTGATTGCCATGCTTATATAGAGACTGCTTTTATCCCCAGAATTATAAAAACTGATTGAAGCTTGATCATCAATCTTTTTACCCTGTCCTTTAAGCTTTATGTTACTTTGTGAATGGAAGATTTCCTTGAAATAACTCAAGGAGTAGAACATTCATTAATTCAACAAAGCATTTTTGGATACTTACTATATGCCAGACAGTAAGGATTTGGCAGTAAACAAGCAAAGCCAAATCATTATTTTCAGGAAGCTTACATTCGAAATAATATCAATCAAAATTGATCTTACTCACTCTTGATGTTTAACCTAAATAACTTGCTACAGCTATTATATTAGGTTGAACCGTATAAAACCACCAATAGTCAGTGAAAACACCAATTTCATGCAGCTTAACCAGCTATTAATTGGGTGAATGCCTACCTACCATACCAAAGAAAGTGTGCATTTTTTCTGTGCCATTAACATAGCTTTATTTATTTAAACTTTTGTTTATTTAAACTTATTTAAGCTTTATTTATTTATTTAAATAGCATTATTTCTATAAACTAGAAATGATTATAAGAAACAAGTAAAGCCATTGGCTAATAGTTAACCCACTTAAATTTATTTGTATTTTCAGCAAGCATTTATTGAGCACCTTCTCTGTGCCAGGCATTCTTTCATGAGGCAGGAATACAATGCTGAACAAGACAGACAATCCCCACTCTGTTTACAAGCTGATGGAAAGAGACAAACAAATGACCATACAAATAAACAATAAATTATCAGGTAGTGATAAGTTTTATGGTGAAAATAAACCATATACATTTGACTTTTGATGCTGATATAAGAAATATCCATTTGGAAACAATTTTACAAATCTTTTATAAAATTAAAGTCAGAAACCCTGTATACTTTTTTGTCCACCACGCAAAAAAATTTCTCTCCTAGAATTCAATACCATGAAAATGTTTGACTGTTCAGATGAACTCTACTGAAACTAGAAATTTAGTGTGTTTCTCTTTGTTTGGCAACTAGGAAGCCAGTAAAGCTGTTTAATTCTCCATTACAGTGATAAATTTACCCAGATTCCCAGTTCATCTTTCTTTCTCTCCTATTTTTAAATTTTTTTAAATCTAACTCTTTTCTATTTGACAAAACTACTAGCCATCCTTCCCCTCTCTCCCCCCAAAAAGAATCTCATCTATGAGCCAATCATCATGTTCTGATAAATTTGCAAATTTCCCATATTTGCCTTCCAAGGCAGCTGTAGAAAAGGAGATGGGAGTTTACATGAGTAGTTACAGTCACAAACTTCAGCCTGCCAAAAAGTGTCTCAATTTCATAGCAGATCTAAGAGGGAGGACTTTGACATCTGGACGGAGCTGGAAAGGCCAGAGGCACACCATCAGGTCAGCACAGTATATTATCCTTGGGAAACCCTGGAAGAAGAGCTAGAGGAAGATTAGAAACTTTTAAAACGCACTAAGCAAACAACAGCATTTGTATGATAATGATAGCATCCTCAAGTGTCCTTGTTCTCTCAGACAGTAGTCTCTGCTGAATTTTTTCCGCTACTACTTCAGGGGAATCCTTCAAAGACTTCTGGCTTCTCACAGGAGGGGTCATAATTCCCTATCTTGTACACATGGTGGTATCAGTAGTACAACTCCTGGTATCTGCCCATGTCTTGCCTTTCCACTTCATTCCTGAGACAGGGGTAAGATTGACCAAATAATCACCCCACAGAACAGAATCTCTTTCGTTAATTTTAAAACATTTATCAGACACATTCTCTTCATCTTCTTGATGACATCTTGATGTTTGCCTTACTGCATTTTTAGGTAGCAGTTTTTGCTACCCTCTTCTAGAAATGTGTGTTTGGTACCATGTGGGCCACTTTCCTTTGTAGGTAAATAACTGTTAAATTGTTCCTATGGGGAACTATGTTGTGGAAACTCAAAAGCCTCAACAAAACAGGTTTTTAGAAGGTCATATCTTTCAGCTCCCTGCTTTCATAGATTTACAATGGAAAATGATCTCAGAGAAATGTTGTTCAGTCTCTTACCCAGTATTTCAGATCTGTTTAGCTCTGTCCCCAGGAAGAGGGTATCAGCTGCTTCCTAAATTAACCTATTCCAGAACGTCAAATCGTCAGTCAGTCAGTCAACTAGTCCTGAGTACCTACTGCTAGCCACTACAGATATAACAATGAGAGCTACAGGCCCTGCCTTCATGGAACTTACATTCTGGAAAATAAAACAGGCAATATGTGATGAATATGACAAACGCTATAAAAGCAGAAGTGTAAATTACAGAAGTGTAATTTATAATTACCTAGCCTAATCTGGAGGAGTTGGAAATGGCCTTTATGAAAAAGAGACGTCTAAACTGAGTCTTCAGAATGAAGGGTGACATAGACTGGTGCGTATGAGGAGCTAAAATAATGCAGTATCTTTAGAGCTCAGTGAGATGGATAGATGATGAGTTTATAGACAGCATATGGGTCATGGCTTTGTAGACCATGTTAAATTTTTAAAATTTAAAAAATTTTATCCAAAAAGCAATAAGCCCTTGATGAGTTTTAAGCAAGGCACTGATGTAATATGATTTAAAAAAAAAAATCACTATAACTACAAATTGGGGAAATAAAGAATAAATGTGGGGTGGTGGTGGGATGAATTGGGAGATTGGGATTGACATATATACACTAATATGTATTAAATAGATAACTAATAAGAACCTGCTGTATAAATAAATAAATAAAATTTTAAAAAAATAAATAAAAAAAAAGGAATAAATGTAAGACACCAATCTGGAGGTTTTTGCAGTAGGTCAAATGTGAAAGAAAGCAAGAAAGAAAAAAACGGAAGGAAGGAAAGAAGGAGAAAGGAAGGGAAGGGAAGGAGGGAGGGAGGGAAGGAAGGAAAGGGAGGGGAGGGGAGGGGAGGGGAGGCGGAAGGAAAGAAAGAAAGAGGGAGGGAGAAAGGGAGGAAGGAAGGAAAGCTTGAACTGCTATAATAGCAATAGAGGTAAAGAAAAGTGGGTGAATTAGAAAGAAGTAGAATTGACAATATTTGGTGAAAGACTGAGAAGCAGGGAAGAAGAAAGAATCAAGGATGATGTATAGTGTATAAACCATGAGTTCTGAGAAGGCTCTGTTTTCTTTGTTAAGATGTGTTTAGTTTTTGTTGTATCCTTAGTATGTAGCATATATGAGGTATTTAAATAATGTTTGAATGAATAAATGAACACATGATCATACATCCAGGATTCTAATTTGAGCAACTGGATTAAGGGTGATGCTATTTATTTAGATAAGGAACAGAAAAGGAGGAAAATATTTAAGGAGAATGCGAGTTTGATTCCTTGATTATTCATATCTAATATTTAAAAGAGATATGGTAGATATAAAACAGAAATATTTCACCTTTTAAAAAATGAAGGGCTTCCCTGGTGGCGCAGTGGTTGAGAGTCCGCCTGCCGATGCAGGGGACACGGGTTTGTGCCCCGGTCCGGGAAGTTCCCACATGCCGCAGAGCGGCTGGGCCCGTGAGCCATGGCTGCTGAGCCTGTGCGTCCAGAGCCTGTGCTCCACAACGGGAGAGGCCACAACAGTGAGAGGCCCGTGTACCGCAAAAAAAAAAAAAAATGAAGGCTATTTTTTAGAGTTTTATATTTATAGAAAAATTTATTAGAAAGTACTGAGTTCCCACGCACCTCCTTCTCTCCTCTCCCTGCCATAGCTTCCTCTATTATTTACATCTTTTGTTAGTATGGTACGTTTGTTAAAATTGATGGACGAATATGAATACATTATGATTAACCTAGTTTACGTTAGGGTTCTCTTTGTATTGTACATTCTGTGGGTTTTGACAAATGTATAATGACATTTATGCATCATTATATGTTATACAGAATAGTTTTCCTGCCCTAAAAATCTCCTGTGCTCCACCTGTTTTTTCCTTTCCTCCCTCCATCCGAACCACTGGCAACCACTGATTTGTTAACTGTCTCCATAGTTTTGCTTTTTCCAGAATGTAATACAGTTGGATTCATACAGCATGTGGACTTTCCAGATTGGATTTCTTCGCTTAGCAATATGCTTTCAAAGTTGCTCCATGTCTTTTTGTGGCTTGATACCCCATTTATTTGTATCATTGAATAATATTCCACTGTATAGATGTACCACTGTATGTTTGTCCATTCACCTATTGAAGGACACCTAGGTTGCTTCCGAGTTTTGGCAATTATGAATAAAATTCCTATAAACATTCATGTAGAGGCTTTTGTATAGACATAAATTTTCAACTCATTTGAGTAAACACCAAGGAGCAAAATTGCTGTATTGTATCCTAAGATTATGTTTAGTTTTGCGAGAAACAAACTGTTTTCTAAAGTGGCTATATGATTTAGCATTCGGAGCAGCCATAAATGAGAGTCCTTATTGCTCCACATCTTGTCAGAGTCTTGGATTTTAGCCATTGTAATAGATGTATAGAAACATACCTTGTTTTATTGTGCTTCACAAACACTGACCTTTTTGTATTTTGAAAGTTTGTGGCAACCTACGATGAGCAGGTCTGTCACTGCCATTTTTCACAGCATTTGTTCATTTCATGTCTCTGTCATATTTTGGTAATTCTAACAATATTTCAAACTTTCGCATTATTATTTTTTTTATGGTGATCTTTGATGTTACTACTATAACTTGCTAAAGGTTCAGATGATGGTTAGCATTTTTTAGCAATAGAGTACTTTTAAATTAAGGTACATACATTGGGTTTTTTAGACATAATGCTATTGCACACTTAACAGACTACAGTATAGTATAAACATAATTTTTATATGCACTGGGAAACCAAAAAATTTTTGTGACTCACTTTATTGTGATATTTGCTTTATTGCAGTAGTCTAGAACCAACCCCACATATCTCCGAAGTATGCCTGTATTGGTGTCTCATTATTGTTTTAATTTGCAATTCTCTGATGACATATAGCATCATTTTATATGCTAATTTTCCATCTGTTTATCTTCTTTGGTCAGGTGTCTGTTCATATCTTTTGTCCATTTCTAAATTAGGTTGATGGTGTTCTTATTGCTGAGTTTTAAGAGCTCTTCATATAATTTTTTTTCTTTTATTTCTTTCTTTTTCATATACTTTAGATATAAGTCTTTTATCAGAAACGTGTTTTGCAAATATTTACCCCAATATGTGGTTTATATTTTCATTCTCTTAAAAATGTCTTTTGCAGGGCTGAAGCATTTAATTTTAATGAAGTGCGACTTATCAATCATGCTTTTGCCATTGTATCTAAAGACACTGGCAAACCCAAAGTCACTTAGATTTTCTACTATGTTATATCTTCTAGTAATTTTAGAGTTTCGCATTTTACACTTCGGTCTATAATCTATTCAAATTAATTTTTATAGAGTGTGTAAAATTTGTGTCTAGATTAATTCTCTTTCATGTGGATATCAAGTTATTCTAGCAACATTTGTTAAGAAGACTAACGTTTCTTTGTTAAATTGTCTTTGCTTCTTTCTCAAAGATCAGATGACTATGTTTATGTGGGTTTATTTCTGGGCTCTTTATTTCATTCCATTGATCTATTATACTTGGGTATTCTTTTCTGATACCAGACTGTCTTGTTTATTATAGTGTTAAAATAAGTTTTGAAGTCAAATAATGTGAATCCTCTGACTTTGTTCTTCTTTACTATTATGTTGGGTATTCTGGGGCTTTTCCATCTCCTATACACTTTAGAATCAGTTGGTTGATATCCACAAAATAACTTGCAAGAATTTGACTGGAATTACACTGAATCTATAGATCAACTTGGGAAGAACTGACAACTTGGCAATATTGAGTCTTTCCGTCCATGAACACGGAATATCTCTACATTATTTATATCTTCTTTGCTTTCTTTCATCAGAGTTTTATAGTTTTTCTTATTCAAATCTTGTACATGTTTTGTTACATTCATATGTACGTATTTCACTTTTGAAGTGCTAATGTAATTGTAAGTGTAATGTATTGTATTTTTAGTCTGAAATTTTAATTCATCATTTCTGGTATATTAGGGAAAAAAATTGCTATACAGTTGCTTATTAGTTCCTATAATACTGATTTCTTATTCCTTTATTCCCAGCTTTATTGAGATATAATTGACGTAAAACATTGTATAAGTTTAAGATGTGTGATATGATGATTTGATATGCATATGTATTGTGAAATGATTACCACAATAAGGTTAGTTAACACACATATCACCTCACATAGTTACTATTTTTTTGTGAGTGTGGTGGGAACACTTAAGATCTACCCTGTAAGCAACTTTCAAGTATACAATACAATATTGTTTACTATAAGTACCACGCTGTACATTACATATCCAGAATTCTTTCATGCTATAACTGGAAGTTTGTACCCATGACCAACATCTTCCCGTTTCTCTCACTCTGCAACCCCTGGTAACCACCAATCTACTCTCTGTTTCTATGAGTTAGGCTTTTTTAGATTGCACATATAGGTGAGGTCATACATTATTCGTCTTTCTCTGTCTGACTCACTTCACTTAGCAAAAAGCCCTTAAGGTTCATCCATATTGTCACAAGTGGTAGTATTTCCTTCTTGTTTATGGCTGAATGATATTCCATTGTGTGTGTGTGTGTGTGTGTGTGTGTGTGTATACACCACATTTTCTTTATCCAGTCATCAATTGACAGACACTTAGGTTATTTCCATGTCTTGACCATAGGAAATGATGCTGCAATGAACATTGGGATGCAAATATTTTTTCAAGATAGTGGTTTCATTTCCTGTGGATATATACCCAGAGTGGGGTTACTAGATTGTATGGTAGTTCTATTTTTATTTTTTTGAAGAACCTCCATACTCTTTTCCATAGTGACTGTACCAATTTACATTGCCACCAAAAGTACACAAGGGTTCCCTTTTCTCCGTGTCTTTGCCAGTACTTGTTATCACTTATCTTTTGGATAATAGACATTGTAGCAGGTGTGAGATGATATCTCACTGTGGTTTTGATTTGCATTTCCAGATGATTAGTGATGTTGAGCACCTTTTCATGTACCTGTTCTCTATTTATAAATCTTCTTTAGAAAAATGTCTATTCAGATTTTTTGCCCATTTTTAATGAGGTTTTTGTTTGTTTTTGCTATTGAGTTGTATGAGTTCCTTATGTATGTCAGAAATTAACCCCTTATCATATAGATGGTATGCAAATACGTTCTCCCATTCCATAGGTTGCCTTTTCATTTTATTGATTGTTTCTGTGTTGTACAGAAGCTTTTTAATTTGCTGTTGTCCCACTTGTTTATTTTCACTTTTGTTGCTTGTGGTTTTGGTGTCATATCCAAAAAAGCATTGCCACAAGGAGTTTTTTCCCTAGGTCCTTTCTAGTTCTATGGTTTCAGGTCTTACATTTAAGTCTTTAATCAACTCAAGTTAATTTTTGTGAGTGGTGTAAAGTAGGAGTTCAGTTTCATTCTTCTGCATGTAAATATCCAGTTTACCCAGCACTGGTTGTGAAAAGACTTCCCTTTCCTCATTGAGTATTCTTGGCACCTTTGTCAAATATTAGTTGACCATATGTGCTTGGGTTTATTTCTGGGCTCTCAATTCTGTTCCATTAGTCTATGTATCTGTTTTAATGCCAGTATCATACTGTTTTGATTATTGTAGTTCTGTAATATAGCTTGATTCAGGAAGTGTGATACCTCCAGCTTTTTTCTTCTTTCTCAAGATGACTTTGGCTATTCAGGTCTTTTATATTCATGCAGATTTGGGGATTTTTTTTTTCCTCTGACAAAATGCCATTGGAATTTTGATAGGGATCTCATTGAATCTATAGATGGCTTTGGGTAGTACAGACATTTTAACAATATTAATTTTTCTGATTAATGAACATGGGTTGGCTTTCCATTTATTTGTGTCTTCTTCAGTTTCTTTTATCAGTGTCTTGTAGTTTTAATGCTCTTGTAAATGGGATTGTTTTCTTTATGTCTTTTTCAGATACTTTGTTGTTCCTTTATAGAAACACGACTTTTGTATGTTGATTTTGTATGCTGCAACTTTACTGAATTAATTTTCTTGTTCTAAGTCTTTTAGTGGACTCTAGGATTTTCTATTTTACCAGTGAAACCATCTGGTCCTGGGTTTGTTAGGAGATCTTGAGTACTGATTCAGTCTCCTTAGTTGTTACTGGTCTGTTCAGATTTTCTATTTTTCATGACTCAGTCTTGATATATTGTTTGTTTCTAGGAAGTTATCCATTTTTCTATGTTGTCCAATTTAATGGCATATAATTGTGCATAGTAGTCCTTATGATCCTTTGTATTTGTGTGGTATCAGTTTTAATGTCTCCTCTTTCATTTATAATTTTATTTATTTGAATTTGCTTTTTTTCTTCATTAGTCTAGCTAAAGGTTTGTCAGTTTTGGTTATCTTTTCAGAAAACCAACTCTTAGTTTCATTGATCTTTTCTAGTATTTTCCTATTATTTATTTCACTTATTTCTGCTCTAATCTTTATTATTTTCTTCTTCTGCTAACTTTGAGCTTGTTTTTTTCTTCATTTTCTGGTTCCTTATTATGCCGTGTTAAATTATTTATTTGAAATCTTCCTCTTTTCTTTTTTTATTTTTTTTAACATCTTTATTGGAGTATAATTGCTTTACAATGGTGTGTTAGTTTCTGCTTTATAACAAAGTGAATCAGTTATACATATACATATGTTCCCATATCTCTTCCCTCTTACGTCTCCCTCCCTCCCACCTTCCCTAGCCCACCCCTCCAGGTGGTCACAAAGCACCGAGTTGATCTCCCTGTGCTATGCGGCTACTTCCCACTAGCTATCTATTTTACGTTTGGTAGTGTATATATGTCCATGCCACTCTGTCACTTTGTCACAGCTTACCCTTCCCCCTCCCCATATCCTCAAGTCCATTCTCTAGTAGGTCTGTGTCTTTATTCCTGTCTTACCCCTAGGTTCTTCATGACCTTTTTTTTTTCTTTTTTCTTAGATTCCATATATATGTGTTAGCATACGGTATTTGTTTTTCTCTTTCTGACTTACTTCACTCTGTATGACAGACTCTAGGTCCATCCACCTCACTACAAATAACTCAATTTCATTTCTCTTTTCTTAATGTAAGCACTTATAGCTATAAACTTTCCTCTTAGAAGTGCTTTTGCTACGTATCATAAATCTTTGTATGTTGTTTCCATGATCATTTGTCTCAAGATATTTTCTGATTTCACTTTTGATTTTTTTCTTTGATCCATTGGTTGTTGAGGAGTGTGTTGTTTAGTTTCCATGTATTTGTGAATTTTCCAACTTTCCTTCTGTTATTGAATTTTAGTTTTACCATTGTGATTGGAAAAGATACTTGGTATAATTTCTGTCTTCTTAAATTTGCTGAGACTTGGCTTATGGCCTAACATATGATCTAATCTGGAGAATGTTCCATGTGCACTTGAGAAAAATGTATACTCTGCTCCTATTGGAAAAATGTTCTGTATATGTCTGTTAGTTTCATTTGGTCTGTAGTGTTCTTCAAATCCACTCTTTCCTTATGGATTTTCTATCTGGATGATATCCATTGTTGAGAGTAGAGTATTAAAATCCCCTACTCTTATTGTATTGCTGTTTATTTCTCCTTTTAGGTCTGTTAGTATTTGCTTTATATTTATATATTTAGCTGCTCCAGTGTTGGGTGAATAAAATTTACAATTGTTATATCTTACTGATGAATCGACTCCTTTATCATATATAATGACCTTATCTGTCACCTGTGACCATTTTTAGCTATAAGCCTATTTGTCTATTTTATCTAAGTACCTCTGGTCTCCTTTGGTTACCTTTTACTTGGGATGTCTTTTTTCATCCCTTCACTTACAGCCCATGTGGGTCTTTCAAGATAAAGTGAATGTCTTGTAGGCAGTGTATTGTTGGATCTTGTTTTGTTATTCATACGGCCATTCTGTGTCTTTTGATTGGATACTTTAATCCATTTACATTTAAAATAATTATTAATAGATAAGGACTTACTATTGCCATTTTGTCAGTCATTTCCCAATTGTTTTTGTAGTTCCTTTGCTCCTTTTTTCCTTACTACATTTTTCCTTTGTGATTTGATGACTTTTTGTGGCAGTATACTTTGATTCTTTTATCTTAGTTGTTATGTATATAATGCAGGTTTTTCCTTTGTGGTTATACAAATTATCTTATAACGTCCCAATTTAAGCTGATAACAACTTATATTTGATAGCATACAGAAACTCTGTACTTTTACTTCTCCACGTGGCCCTTATATTTTAGGTTATTGGTGTTAGCATTTACATCTTTTTTATATTATTTATCCAATAACAAATTATTAGAGTAATAGTTATTTTAGTATTTTTTAAACTAGCGTTAAATGCTGTTTACACACCACAATTACAATGTCAGAGAGTCGACTTTGACTATATATTTACTTTTATCAGTGAATTTAAACATTTCTATGTTTTGTTGTTGTTGATTAGAGTCTTTTCATTTTAGCTTGAAGAATTTCCTATTTCTTATAAAGGTGATCTAGTGGTAATGAACTCCCTTAGCTTTTGTTGTTTGGGAAAGTCTTTATCTCTTCTTCATTTCTGAAAGACAGTTTTGTCAAGGACAGTATTGTTGCTTGCCAATTTTTTCTTTCGTATTTTGAATACATCATCATACTCTCTCCATGGCTGCCAGATTTCTGCTGAAGGAATCCACTCATAGTCTTTTGGAGTCTCCCTTTTTTTTTTAAATTTATTTATTTATTCATTTATTTTTTTGGCTGCATTGGGTCTTTGTTGCTGCACACGGGCTTTCTCTAGTTGTAGTGAGTGGGGGCTACTCTTCATTGTGGTGCACAGGTTTCTCACTGCTGTAGCTTCTCTTGTTGCACGGGCTCTAGGCACGTGGGCTTCAATAGTTGTGGCACATGGGCTCAGTAGTTGTGGCTCACAGGTTCTAGAGCTCAGGCTCAGTAGTTGCACACAGGCTTAGTTCCTCCGTGGCACGTGGGATCTTCCCAGACCAGGGCTCGAACCCATGTCCCCTGCATTGACAGGCAGATTCTTAACCACTGCACCACCAGGGAAGTCCCTGGAGTCTCCCTTATATGTGACAAGTTGCTTTTCTCTTGCTGCCTTCAAATTTCTTTTTTCTGTCTTAACTTCTGGCAATTTAATTATATGTCTCATTATATCCTTTTTGGGGGATACCTATTTGGGGATTTTTGGGCCTTATGAATCTAGATGCCCATTTCCTTCCCCAAGTTTTGGATGTTTTCAGCCATTATTTTTCTTAAATAGACTTTCTGTCCCTTTCTCTTTCTCCTCTCCCAGGATCCCCATAATGCATATATTGTTTGGTGGGTTTTTTTTGGCTGTGCGTGTGGGATCTTAGTTCCCCAACCAGAGATCGAACCTTTTCCCCCTGCTGTGGAAGCATGGAGTCTTAACCTCTGGACCACGAGAGAAGTCCCTATTGTTTGTTTTAATGGTGTTCTGTAAGTCCTGTAGGCCCTCTTTACAATTTTCGGGTTTTTTTCTTGCTCCTTTGACTATTTAATTTTAAATGATCTGGCTTTGAGTTCACTGATTCTTTCTTCTTAGTCCACACTAGCTTGGTCCAGTGTGCTAGTGAAGCTCTACTGAATTCTTCAGTTCAGTCATTGCATTCTTCACTGATTTGTTTTGTTTCTTTTTTATGGTTTCTTTTTCTTTGTTGAACTTTTCATTTTGTTCATACATTGTTTTCCTAATCTTTTAGTTGTCTATCTGTGTGTTCTTATAGTTCACTGAATTTTTTAGAAGATTATTCTGAATTCTTTGTTAGACAGTTCATAGATCCTCATCTCTTTAGGGTCAGTTATTGGAGCTTATTATTTTTCTTTGGTGGTGTCATGTTTACCTGATTCTTGGTGATCCTTGTATCCTTGTGTCGGTATACATACATTTGAGGAAGTGGTCTCCTCCTCCATACTTCACGTGTTCACTTTTCTGTGAAAAGGCCTTCACCAATCAGCTCAGCTTGGTGTTCTGGACAGGTCATCTGATAGCATTTGTGAGCAGGCTAGGCTTGATTTTGAGGTCTACAGTTGGTTGAAGCCTCTACCCGTGCTCTGTGATTTCAAGGGAGGCGGGGCACTGCCTGGGATCCATGATTGAGAGGGTCTTCTGGCTGTGCTCCACATTCAATCAAAGCCACTATCTGTGCTCACTGGTTGGGAGGAGCTGTGCTCTGTGGTCAGATGGAGCCAGTAGCTAGCCTTGTAGTTAACTGTGGTTGGACAGGGAAGCAGGCTGTGCTCCCTGGCAGGGCAGCACCACTAGCCGGACACTGTGATTAGGCAGGCCTGCATTCTGTGCTCTGCAGTCATTCTTGGCCTCAGGCTGTGCTGCCTGTCCAGGTGGTGTCACAGGCTGAACTCAAGGGTTCAGGAAGGGCCACAGGGAGGGCTTCACAATAGAGCAGTGCTTCAGGCTGTGGTCTGTGATCAGGTGAGGTTGCAGTCTGTGCACTAAAATTGGGCAGAGCTGCAGGCTGGGTTCCATTATTGGAAGGGCTGTTGACTGTGCTCCACTGTGGGATGAGGTTAAGGCTGCACCCGCTGGTCAGGCAAGGACTCCAGCTATACATTGCATTTGGGTGAGGGTAGAGGCTGTGCTCCATGGTCAAGCAGTGTTGCTGTCCAGGTTCTCTGATCAGGTCGAACTGCAGGCTGTGCACGATTGGGTGAATCACTGGCTCATCTCCCTGCCTGAGTAAGGCTGCAGTCTGCTCAGCAATTGGGTGGGGCCGTAGGCTGGCCTTCAAGGCTCCCCAGGATGACTCTTCAGTGTCCCTGGTCAGGTAGGCAAAAGGACAGCTGGTTTTCTTCTTTCCCCAAGAGGAGCTGTAGGATTTGCTCTTTGGCTGCCTGGGGTCTCTGGCAAGGCTTCCTGTTTGGGCAGGGCTGAGACTATATACTCAGAACTTGGGTGGAGCTGTTGACTTGCTTTCCTGTCCAGGTAGTGCTGTCTAAAGGGCTCCACAGCCTGTACGATTCATTTACTGGGGACTAAAACCAGGCAGAAATGCCACTTGAGTTCCCTGGCCAGACAGAGCCACCAGCACAGCTATGCAAATACGCAGAGTCACTGGCTGGAATCTCTGCTGAGTGCTGCCACTGCCAATAGGAACATGATCTGCCAAGATCAAAACGCTGGCTGCTTTAAGCGGCACCCTCTTCTTCATCTATATGTGATTCCCCCAGATTCCCCAGGTGGGGTAACACCCAAGGGGGGTCTCGTGGGAATCGTCCATCAATGCTGGGGAAACTGGATGTCCATCTTGGGCTCTCTTTTTCCCACTGGGGAAACCAAAGGTCCAGGCAGGCCCTCTCAGGGTGGCACTGTGCCAGCCTGTGGCAGGAGGGTGATGCAGTCAAACTGAGACCACTCCTCTTACTCTTTTACTGCATTCCTTCTTTGTCTCTGTGTCCAAGGGGTTCTTCAGCCTTACCTTGAGTTCTGGGATTTTCACAAAGGTGTCTTGTCTTTGCATATTTGCCACTTGTCTTTACGTGAGGGAGCTAAAGTCAGAGACCACCTGTTCTGCCATTTTGCTGACCTTTTATTATTCTCTTAATGTCAATGGTATCAGTAGTGGTAACCTCACTTTCATTTCTTTTTTTTTTTTAATTTTTATTTTATATTGGACTATAGTTGATTTACAATGTTGAGTTAGTTTCAGGTGTACAGCAATGTGATTCAGTTATACATATACATATATCTATTCTTTTTCAAATTCTTTTCCCATTATTGTTAATAGGTTATTACAGAATATTGAGCAGAGTTCTCTGTGCTATACAGTAGGTCCTTGTCAGTTATCTATTTGAATATAGTAGTGTGTGTATATCAATCCCAAACTCCCAAATTATCCCTCCCCCTCACCTTTCCCCTTTGAAAACCATAAGTTTGTTTTCTAAGTCTGAGTCTGTTTCTGTTTTATGAATAAGCTTGTTTGTATCACTTTTTTTAGATTCTGCATATAAGCAGTATCATATGATATTTGTCTTTCTCTGTCTGACTTACTTCATTTAGTAGGATAATCTCCAGGTCCATCCATATTGCTGCAAATGGCATTATTTCATTCTTTTTAATGACTGAGTAATACTCTATATATGTACCATGTCTTCTTTATCCGTTCATCTGTCTATAGACATTTAGGTTGCTTCCATGTCTTGGCTATTGTAAACAGCACTGCAATGAACAATGGGGTGCATGAGTCCTTTTGAACCATGGTTTTCTCTGGATATGTGCCCAGAAGTAGGATTGCTGGATCATATGGTAGCTATATTTTTAGTTTTTTAAGGAACTTCTGTACCATTCTCCATAGTGGCTGTACCAATTTACATACCCACCAACAGTGTAGGAGGGTTCCCTTTTCTCCACACCCTCTCCAGCATTTGCTGTTTGTAGATTTTCTGATGATGGCCATTCTGACTGGTGTGAGGTGATACCTCATTGTAGTTTTGAATTGCATTTCTCTAATAATTAGTGATGTTGAGCAGCTTGTCATGTGCCTCTTGGCCATCTGTATGTCTTTCATTTCTGATAATAGCAATTTGTGTCTTCAATCTTTTTTCCTTAGCCTGGCTAGAGGTTTATCAATTTTATTGATCTTTTTAAAGAACCAAGTTTTCATTACTTTATCTATTGTTTTCAATTTTATTGGTTTCTTTTCCTAAATTTTATTATTTCTTTTTTCTGCTTATTTCAGATTTAATTTGCTCTTGTTTTTCCAGTTTCCTTTGGTGGAAGGTTTGATTATTAATTTTAGTTGTTTCTTCTTTTCTAATATCCTCATTCAGTGCTATAAATTTCCCCCTGAGAACTACTGTCACTGAATCCCACAGATTTTTAAAAGTTGTATTTTCCTTTAATTCAAAATATTAAATTTCTCTTGAGACCTCTTCTTTGGGTAATGTTATTTAGAAATGTGTTATTTAATCTCCAAGTATTTGGGGATTTTTCAGCCATTTTTCTGTTTTTGGTATGTTGTTTTTGATATCTAGTATGGTCTTGAAGCACTCTTTGTATGATTTCTGTTTTTCTAAATTTGTTAAGATATATGTTTTATGGCCCAGACTGTGGTCAATATTAGTGAGTGTTCTATATGACCTTGAGAAGATAATCTGTTCTGCTCTTGTTGGACGAATTTTTCTGTAAATACAAATTAGATCCACTTGATTGATGGTGCCCATTCTGACCAGTGTGAGGTGATACCTCATAGTAGTTTTGATTTGCATTTCTCTAATAATTAGCGATGTTGAGCATCTTTTCATGTGTGTTGGCCATCTGTATGTCTTCTCTGGAGAAATGTCTATTTAGGTCTTCAACTATTTTCTTACTGATTTTCTGGCTGCTGGATCTGTCAGTACCAATAGAGGTATGTTGAAGTTTCCAGTTATAATAGTGGATTTGTCTGTTTCTTCTTGTAGTTATATCAGTTTTTGGCAAACATATTTTATGCTCTGTTGTTTGACACGTATGTACTAAGGATTGCTATGTCTTTTGGAGAATTGACCTCTTCATCATTATGCAATGCCCTCTTTATTCTTTTTTTTTAATTGAAGTATGAAGTATAGCTGATTTCACAAAATAAGTTCATTTGTATCATCTTTTTAGATTCCATAAATAAATGATATCATGCTGACTTACTTCACTTAGTATGATAATCTCTAGTTCCAGCCATGTTGCTGCAAATGACATTATTTCATTCTTTTTATGACTGAGTAATATTCCATTGTGTGTGTGTGTGTGTGTGTGTGTGTGTGTGTGTGTGTGTGTGTGACATCTCTATCCATTCATCTGTCCAGGGACACTTAGGTTCTTCCATGTCTTGACTATTGTAAATAGTGCTGCTATGAACATTAGGGTGCATGAATCATTTTGAATTAGAGTTTTCATCTTTTTCAGATATATGCCCAGGAATGGGATTGCTGGATCATATGGCAGCTCTATTTTTAGTTTTCTGAGGAACCTCTATACTGTTTTCCATAGTGGCTGTACCAACTTACATTCCCACCAGCAGTGTAGCAGGGTTCATTTTCTCCACACCCTCTCCAGCATTTATTATTTGTAGATGTTTTGATGATGGCCCTTCTGACCAATGTGAGGTGATACCTCATTGTAGTTTTGATTTGCATTTCTCTAATAATTAGCGATGTTGAGCATCTTTTCATGTGTGTTGGCCATCTGTATGTCTTCTCTGGAGAAATGTCTATTTAGGTCTTCTACCCATTTTTTGATTGGGTTGTTTGTTTTTTTATATTGAGTTGTATGAGCTGTTTGTATATTTTGGAAATTAAGCCCTTTTCAGTCATTTGCAAATATTTTCCCCCATTCCGTAGGTTGTCTTTTCATTTTGTTTATGGTTTACTTTGCTGTGCAAAAGCTTTTAAGTTTGATTAGGTCTCATTTGTTTATTTTTGCTTTTATTTCTTTTGCCTTGGGAGACTGACCTAAGAAAACATTTCTACAATTTCTGTCAGAGAATATTTTGCCTATGTTCTCTTTTAGGAGTTTTATGGTGTTGTGTCTTATATTTAAGTCTTTAATCCATTTTGAATTTATTTTGGGGTATGGTGTGAGAGAGTGGTCTAACTTTGTTGATTTACATGTGTCTGTCTAACTTTGCCAACACCATTTGCTGAAGAGACTGTCTTTTCTCCATTGTATATTCTTGCCTCCTTTATTGAAGAATAATTGACCATAAGTGTGTGGGTTTATTTCTGGGCACTCTACTCTGTTTCATTAATCCATATGTCTATTTTTGTGCCAATACCATGCTGTTTTGATTACTGTAGCTTTGTAGTATTGTCTGCAGTCTGAAAGGGTTATGACTCCAGCTTTCTTTTTTTTCCTCAGGTTTGCTTTGGCTATACTTGGTCTTTTGTGGTTCCATATAAATTTTAGAATTATTTTTCTAGTTCTGTGAAAAATGCCCTGGGTGATTTGATAAGGATTGTGTTAAATCTGTAGATTGCTTTGAATGACCTCTTCATTCTTGATAATTTTCCTTGACTCTGAAGTCTACTTTGTCTGAAATTAATATGCTTTATTCCATCTCTTTACTTTTAATCTGTCTGTGTCTGTATTTAAAGTGAGTTTCTTATAGATAACATATATTTGCATCTTTTAAATTCATCCACTCTGTTAATCTCTACCTTTTAATCGATATTTAGGTCATTTACATTTGAAATGATTATTCATATAGTTAGAGTAATATCTACCGTATCTGTTGGTGTTTTCTACTCATTGCCCTTGTTCTGTATTTGTTTTTTATTTTTATTTTTGTGGGTTTTTTCCTCTCTTTCTGCCTTCTGTGGTTGTAATTGAACATTTTAAAGATTCCTTTTTCTCTCCTGTCTTATCATATCAATTATACTACTTTTTTTAGTGGTTGCCCTAGAGTTTGAAATATAAATTTACTATGACTCCAAGTCCATTTTCAAATAACAGTGTCCCTTCATGGGTAGTACAAGTACATCATAACAAAGTATTCTCAGTTTCCCCCACCTGTTTCTTGTAACATTTCTGTCAATTTATGTCACTTACCCATAAGGTATATGATGTTGCTATTACTGTTTTGAACAAACTGTTAGATCAGTTAAGGTTAAGAAAATAGATTTTATATTACCTTAATTTATTCCTTCTCTAATGCTCTTTATTTAGAGCTGATTTTCTGATGTATATAATTTTCTTTCTTTTAAGAACTTCTTTTAAAATATCTTGCAAAGCAGGACTACTGGCAACAAATTCCTTCCATTTTTATCTTTCTGAGAAAGTCTTTATTTCGCCTTCATTTTTTGAAGGCCAGTTGAACTGGGTACAGGATTCTAGGTTGGTAGGTTTTTTCTTTCAATGCTTTAAATATTTCATTGTACTCTTTTTTTGCTTGCATGGTTTTTTGTTTTTTGTTTTTTAGGAAGTTCAAAATATTTCTTGTCCATGTTCCTCTATAGGTAAGATGTTTTTTCCTCTGACTTTTTTCAAGATTTTCTCTTTGTCTTTGATTGTTTGCAGTTTCAATATATGCCTAAGTGTGGTTTTTAGATATTTATCCTGCAGGTGTTCTCTGAGCTTCCTGTATCTGTGGTTTTATGTCTGTCTTTAATTCTCATCACTGTTACTTCAACTATTTCTTCTCTTCCTTCTTCCTTTTCCTTCTGGTGGTCCCATTACACATATGTTACACTTTTTGTAATTGTCCCACAGTTCTTAGATACCGGAACCCCCACCCCACTTTCTGAAAGTTCATGTTACACCATTTTGCTTTTACAAAAGACCTACATTAGAACCTGTTTTCACTAACCAAAATAAATCCAAAGGGAATTTTTGGTTTTACAAATTAAAAAACTGTTACCATACTACCATAGGTCTTTCATAAAAGTAAAGTGACATGATGCGAACTTTTGGCAAGCATGGGATAAGTCTTCACTTTATGCCATTTTGGCTTATAAAAGTTTTCATAGGAATGCTCTGCTTTCAGATAGTGGAATAGACCTATATTCTGTTCTTTTTCATTTTTTTTTCTCTTTACATTTCAATTTTGAAAGTTTCTGTTGACATTTCTTCAAGCTCACTGATTCTTTCCTCAGCATATCCAGTATAGGGATGAGCACATCAAAGGCATTCTTCATTTCTGCTCCAAAGGGCTTTTGATTTCTAGCATTTCCTTTTGATTTTTTCTCAGAGTTCTTATCTCTCTGCTTACATTACCCATCTGCTCTTACATGTTGTCTACTTTCCTCACTAGAGCCTTTAGCATCCTAATCATAGTAGTTTTATTCCCTGTCTGATAATTTCAACATTTCTGTCATATGAGTCTGTTTCCAGTGCTTGTTCTGTCTCTTCATCTGTCTGTGTGGTTTGCCTTTCAGTATGCCTTGTAATTTTTTTGTTGTAAGCCAGACATTATGTACAGGGCAAAATAAACTGAGGTAATATGCCTTTAGTGTCAGGTTTTATGAATATCTGGATAGGAGTTAGGTTGTGTTTACTATTTGCTTTAGGTGTGTCAGAGGCTAAAATTTTCTCTGGTGTCCTTGTTTTTGTCTCCCTTGTCTTTGGTTTTCCCTAGAAACTTTTTTTTTAAATAACACCTGAGATATGTTATTCATTCAGTTATATTCCTCTTTTATTATGCAGGAGCTCTATTGATATGGTCACAAAGTGTGGGGAGAGGGTAAGTGTTCTACAGTCGTGGAGTTTGGTCTTAGTCTTTTAGTGAGCCTTTGCTCTTGGGATATTACCTTCACAAGCACATCTCAGCTCTCCCCACCAACTTTGATGGAACAGGAAGGCTAGAGAGGGCTGGAGTCCAGTATTTTCCTTCCCCCAGGCTGGAAGGAAAAGCTGGGAACAGTCTGGAGCATTTCCTTTCCCCAGGATTGTTAGGCTTTGATAAAACCCCAGTTAGGTTCTTACAAAATAGTTTTTCTTGAGAGCAAGCCTTGCTAAGAACAGAATGCTCTAGGAGTATTTCAAAATGACTACTGAAAATAGCTACAAGGTTTCTTTCTGGACTGATGAAAATGTTCTAAAAGTGATTGTGGTGCTTGGCACACGGTTATGTGAACATCCTGAACACCATTGAGTTGTACACTTTAAGTGGGGGAACTTTATGGTGTGTGAGTTGTATCTTAGCTAAATTGTTAAAAAAAAAAAAAAAATGTTTCCTCAAGTCCAAAAGTGAGAGAAATTTTTGTTTCCTTCTTTCTTTGGCCTTGGCTTTCTCCTGCTTCTTCTCCACCCATACTTCAAGCCAGTAGCCTCCAAGGAGCACTCAGTTTACAGCCCCTGCTGCCACAATGTCAAACTCTGTAGAAATATGTCATGCAGATCAGAAATCAAAAAGTCATAGTATGTGAAGTCCGACACAAACTGGCAATTGCACAGACACTTAGAGGTTAGGCCGGGGGCGAGGGTAAGAAGAAGGACAGGCTGACTCTGGAATGTGTTTAAATTCTCTTTGCCATGTAGCTTGCTTTATATTGTCTGCTAGAGGCTTTACTTCATTTATACTCCAGTTTCCAGTTTTTGTGTGTTTTGTTCCTAATCTACAAGTTGAGTTCTTTGCATATTTTTATTATGCATATCTATTGACTCTTTGTGCCCCTGTAGTATTTGCCCTCTTTTTCTAGGAAACATGTATGATTGAAATTTGCATGCTTATATTTTCAAATTCATGACTGTATTCTCAGAGAGCAAAGTGTATTTGGCCAATGATAAAAATATCGATCAGAAGTAAAGGAGATAGAGTCTCAATTACCAGCTGCCTGTCACACAGCACACATGCTTTCCTAGTTTGGTCTTGGCATTTACTCATCTTAGTGATATATTTAACTTTAGGAGCTTAATAGTTTCCATTTCCACTACTTAACAAAATGCCTAACCCCTGTTAATGTGCTCCATAAATATTTATGAATTAATGAATGAGCTACCTGGATAGCCTCTACCTAGTACTGATGCTTCCACTGTCTTCTTTTCTCTGGGCCACTATGCCTTTTTCATTTCCAAGCCTGCCTTTCTGCCTTGAAGTCTCAGGAAATATTGACTCTCTTTAGAGTTTATAGCCATGTCATCTGTCTACCCTGCAAGTAGAAAATCATTCTGGAAGAAAAGAAAAACATGATTACTACTCTTCTGTGTCTAAATATGAGACTAGTCATCTGCTGTTGATAGTGACCAGAGACAGCATTGACTTTGCCAAAGAGCAGTGGAATCACCTGAAATTGTATAGGAGAAATGGAGACCCTTGTGGTCTCCTGAATTTTGATGTCACTCTTTGCTGGCAATTCCACTGTATATCTGTTTGCACTAGATCTGGCTAAATGATAGTTAAGTCAAAAGTTGCCAGGAAACTAACTACATCTTACAAGACTCTTCTGCTGAGTCACAGAAATCCCAGCCACTTTGCCGTGGAATAGCATCACTAACTGATTGAGTCATCATGGGCCAAACATGTCAAAACAATTCAAAGACAGGGACAATGCTGGTATGAAGTTTCCAGGGCATTCTGCAGAACCTAAGAATACTTGAATTTGTTGGTAGCTGTCTTGCAGGAAAGTGTGTTGAAAGTTACATTGTATTTGAAAGCCAAAATATTTAGTGATTTTAGAAGTCTAAGTTCAAGACAGTACTGACAAGTCAGTGCCAGGATGTGATTTACTTCCCCTTGCCTTCAAAATAGTGTATACAGAGAGTTATTTTCCAAGCTCAGAGAAAACCAGGATTCTGAATATTTCAAACCATTTCATCTCCTCTTGTGTATGGGGTAGCCTAATATTACAGACCTATTCTCCAACTGCCATGTGCCTGCAAACATAAGTCAATACCAGCTATGCTGGTAAGCAAGCAGTGGTACTGAAGGGATCAGATACTTTGATTTGCCAATAGGCTGCCTGATCTGGTCAGGAGAGAAGCATTCTTAGTTCTTTTGGGTTCAGCTCGAGAATCTAAGGGAAGTAAGTTAACTCTTCTAGATGTTAATTTTCACTTCCATAAAATGTAAGTAGGGGGCTTCCCTGGTGGCGCAGTGGTTGAGAGTCCGCCTGCTGATGCAGGGGACGCAGGTTCGTGCCCCGGTCTGGGAAGATCCCACATGCCGCCGAGCGGCTGGGCCCGTGAGCCATGGCCGCTGAGCCTGCGCGTCCGGAGCCTGTGCTCTGCAATGGGAGAGGCCACAACAGTGAGAGGCCTGTGTACCAAAAAAAAAAAAAAAAAAAAAAAAAAATGTAAGTAGGAATCCTTTCTTCTCAGGAATGGTCAGAAATGGTTAATACAGTATTTCTTAGATGTTTTAAGCTGTGTCATCAACTGATACCTGTTAAGCACTTTTGTATGGCTGTGTTTACAGTCCTCTTGATGAAGGAGGCAAAATATACCTGTAAAAAGATAAGCCACAATACAAGGTGGTGTATGATAAATGCCAAGTAAGTGGTACAAGCATTGGGAAGAAGAGGTGATAGCAAAGGCTGCAATGGTGTAGAAAGACTGCCTGGAGAGACCAAGGGCCTTAACCATGCAGCAAGTGGGGAGGAGAAGGACTGTCCTGTAGAAAGGACAACATATCCAAAAAGCATGGTTGGGAAAGAGGGCTGGAGTAAAGGAAGTTATAAACCGAAAGCCCCAT
Organism: Tursiops truncatus; assembly: GCF_011762595.2. Classification (NCBI taxonomy): domain Eukaryota; kingdom Metazoa; phylum Chordata; class Mammalia; order Artiodactyla; family Delphinidae; genus Tursiops; species Tursiops truncatus. The sequence goes on from NC_047047.1 coordinate 28,123,014, forward strand.
ACACCTGTGAAGTGAGATTATCCTTATGTTTCACTCCGTTTCTAGATAGCACCATTTAGAAGCCATAGTTATCCATTCTGCCTAAATTTCCTAGTCCCTTTCATTTAATAAACAAAATATGATCCCACAGTCATTTGATCTTTTGAGGTTCTTGGTTGCATTGTCCTATTTTAAGTGTATCATATTTAGTAAGGTTTATTTCCCTGAGTATAAAAGTAATACATGTTTATTATAGAAAGTTTGAAAAATATGTTTACCCATGTTTCATAGGAGCATTACATTCTTATCAGTTGTAGCTCTTCATAGAGTAATTACTTCTTTGTCATATATACTGAAGACATTTTCCATGGTTTCTTTGCCTTTTATTTTTGTTATATACATATATTAAAGCTGTAAATTTGTATGTAGTAATATGAAATTTCTCTTATTTTATTCTTCAAAAGTCCTTCCACGATCAGAAGTAAGACTAATACCACCATTTCTTCATTATTGTTCCATTTTTTGAAAATTATATTGTAAATGCATCTAGAATTTATTTTGGGGAAAGGTCTGAAATTAGGATTTAATTTATTTTTGTTTCATGCAGTTAATTTTCCCAGCACCATTGTTGATTAATCCATTTCCCCAGATTTGGCAACCCTGTCTTTTAAATTTACAGTGCTACCTACTTAAAGAGTGTGTGTGTGTGTGTGCTGTTTTCATGGAAGATAGGAAGTTGGGAAAATCTTCCACCATGTTAAACCAGAACTAGGTTCTATTTTCGGTGGGAACTTTTAAATCAAACATTCTCAGTGGGTTTGATTTTGTCAAATCAGTGTTATTCTTTATCTCCAGCTGTTCTCATTGATGGGAAAAGATTTTAACTGTTTCCGTATTGACTCCTTTTTTTTAACCTTTACTTTCTGACACATACCTGTAAGGCCTGTTTCTTCGTTCTTAGGAATATGTCATTTTTATTCCTGCTTTCATTCATAGTGCTTTTTGCCTGAAAGGCCCTCTTTCTAGTCGTCTCCCAGTAGAACCTCAATACCCAGATCAGATCCTAATTCTTCCAGCTAGGTTTGTTTGGTCCTCTTAACTCCAGTAGCACTGATAATCTATACGTAACAATTGAACCCTTTCATTCATTTTATCCCATATGTAAATCTTGTTTTACCAGATATTGTAAGCTTCTTGCAGAGACTATTTCTTATCTTCCTTCATACCTAGCACTGAGATTTTCTTTTAATCTCATTTAAATATATGGATCAGGTCAACAGCTAAAACATTAGAATGCAGAGAATCCATTGTTATGTATTTGCCACCTTCTCTGCCAGCATCTCACACAGCTAGTATCAGGGTCTCTATAAGACCAAGGCAAAATGAATTACTTTCCCCACTTGACACGAGAAAGAAAGAATTGTAATGCAAAAAAGTACCATGGGTTACTTAAAGACATCACTCAGAAGTAAGACCTCCCAAATTCAGTCCTTTTGTCTTTCTACTAGCTACTTTTGTCTTTCTACTAGCTACTAGCTACCTTTCCAAAGCTACTTTGTTGCCAAATAATTTTTAAAATTTAGCTTGTATTTATCAAAGTATGTTCAACAGAACCATAGTTCCATAGCATGCTAATAAGTGTCTTGCAATGAAAGAGTTCCATAGTAAATAAATTTGGGACATGCAGAGTTTAACAAATTTCAAATGGGCTTCTTTACAGCAGAAATTCTCAGAATCCTTAATATGGTACTTAAGGTAGTGAGTCAAACTTACTGCCTGCAGAACTTTTTTTTTTTTTTTTTTTCCCACAAAGAATCTGTGAACGTACTTTGGGAAATAGTGCTGTTCTATTCCTTTCTCTCTGCACTCACCCCTTTCTTTCCTGCTTCTTATATTCCTTTTTTGGTTTTCTATCTAGGGTATATTGTGCAGTAAGGTGATCCTGCCATTATAAGATGCCTTGAGATGGGGATGCTTGTCAGAAAGAATCTCTTGTCTTGATATAATTACATGTACTACCACAAAAATAGCCAAAGCTTTATCATTTTAAGGAATGTTATTAAGTGGCATGTGGTATCTATTGCTTTGAAACAGACAGCTTTTCTAAAAGAAATGTTTTGAGTTAGTATATCAAAATTTACCAATTTGAATCTTTGTTGGGAATTTAGATGATTTATCATTTTTGCTATTGCAAGTGACTCTATAATATACATTTTCATGCAGTATTAACTATAGAAGAATGAAAATGGAACAGATATTTGAATTTGTGAATTGCCTCTCTCCTCCTTTCTTCCCTTTGTGTGATGTTCCGCAGCCTCCATTGGGGAACTCCCTGCCTTGACCCCTCTGATAAATACCTGATTTCTTCCAGGCCTGGAAAGAGTTGTCTTGCTTATTATAGACCATAAATTGTTGGACTAAACTTGTCCTGTTGTCATAAAGATTGCAAATGGCAGGCTGATTCTGGTTGCTCCGTTTCTGCCAACTTGAATCTTTCTAACCTGTAATCTCCACTTGCTTCCTCCGTTGCTTGATGCTGCTTCCTGTAAACTCTCCCATCACTGTCAGAGTTCGATCTTCTCCAGGATGTCCCAATAGTACTTCAAATGCAGTATAGCCTAAATTTCATGCTTTATTTTTCCTTTTTTCTCCATTCCTTCTCCCCTTTGATGGCATCATTACCCAATCCATCACTCAAACTAAAAAATCTTAAATTTATCCTTGATTCCTCTTTTTCTCCCACTTACTACTCATTCTCCTGGGTATAGGGTAGATTTTCAAGTGATGTCAACGCTATGCCCTTACCACATCTCAAACCAGTTGTTTACTCTGTATCTCTATTACTTCTAACCCCAATTAAAGCTCTTTCAACTTATCACTTTTTTCATTATTTCTTCAGTGTAGTCCATCCTCCACAATGGAGTAGAATGACCAAAGTTATCAACTCCACACTTAGACATCTTTGATCACTTCCCTTTGTCTAAATGATAAAATCCAAACTTCCTTCTCCTGTATAGAATCCAAACTTGCTGACTCTAGTCTACTTTCACAGCCTCTTTTCTACCTTTTCCCTCTCATCCTATGTATGCTTCAATCAGACTTTCACCCTGAATGTCTTGCTCGTTCATATCTTTTTACCTTTATAAAGTGTTCCTCCACCAGCAATACCCCTTTTGTTGGTGTGATGAATACTATTAGTGAGCAACATTACTTATGTAATGCTGAAATGACCAAGTTGTTTTTCTAAGTTGAGTAAAATTATTAGCTTCCTGATGAAAGATTGTCTTGTTTAAAAAATAAATACAGGCAGCTTCAAGTTATTTATGATTTTATTGCACTGATTCCAAGAATATGGTAGTTTTCGAGGTTTGCTTAGGGGCATCTTTGTGATCTATTTTTGTAAACACCCTACACGTGCTTGAAAAGAATGTGTATTTTCTAATAAATAAATGCAGGGTTACAGATCCAGTGAATCAAACTTAACAACTGTGCTATTCAAATCATCTGCATCTTTACTAATTTGTATAAAACCTGCTTTATCCAATTACCAAAAGAAAAGTGTTAAAACCTCCCTCTATTATTGTGGTGTATCATTTTATTCTTAATAATAGTGTCAGTTTTTATTTTGTATATTTTGTTGTATATTCTGAGACTGTGCTCTGGGTATATAAAAGTTTAGAAATTTTATGTCTTGGTGAATTATTCTTTTACCAGTATATAGTGACCCTCTTTATTCCTGCATATTGTTTTTTTGTCTTATAGTCTATACTGCACCTACTTTCTCTTTTGTTTTTAGTATCTGCTCAGTATGTCTTTTTCCATTGCTTGACTTTGAACTTTCTGTGTCCTCATAGTTATTTTTAGATTTATCTCTTATAAGCAGCATACAGTTGTATTTGCTTATTAATACATGAAAACTTCTATCTTTTAACTGATTAGTTTAGGTCACTGCAATCACATTTTTGTTTCTAACATCTTATTTGTGCTATTTACCGTGCCTTTTCCTTGTTTCTTTTTGTTTTTATCCTTTCCTGCTTTCTATTTTTTATATTTTGGTTTTAAAATGTTAGCATTACAAATATGAATTTATAGAACGCAGATTTTTTTAAACTATTTTACACCTGGAATCACTTTCAGTCTTTACACACATATCAAGGATTATATCTTTTTTTGCTTTTATATAATGGCTGTCAATTCTACTGCTTCCTATTTACTTGACAAATACACTGACAACTTGCTTCTAGTTAAGAAGGCAGAAAAATCCCTAATTTCAAGATATTCATTTTTCCTTTTGCCATTA